>NC_060065.1:52429702-52730952 GCF_020283565.1 Trifolium pratense | reverse complement strand
GATTGCCCTCACTTATAAATTTAAATTCAGATCATCTCACAATCCATATGAAACTTCTTAACAGTATATATATATATTTTTCTTTAATCCTTAGCTTACACAAGTTGAAGTGGCATATTAAAACTACATGGAAATTAAAATTAAAGGGTTGTTACTTGTTAGTTAGGTGTCATAAGTCATATGTGACTAATTTTTTACCATCTAAATTAATTGTACTTATGAAATATTGAAGAACCTATGTTACTAAAAGGAAAAATAAAATAAAATAAAAACACAATGATATTGACATAAGACCACGGATTGTATTTAGTTTTTTAGATTTTTTTGAATGAATGATGATAAAGGGGGACCAAGTTAATTAAAGTAGAAACACACAAACACATAAGACATTGGATCAAGTTTTCTTTGGTTCCCTATAGACAAGTCAGCATCATTTTAATGATGTGGTGGTGGTGAATACGTGTTCAAAAAACTTATGCTTATTTTGATGTTATATATAGCATTATAACCGTTCTTATACCATCAACCACTCATATCCATTTTGTCAAATTGTTCTTTTTCTCTTCACTTTGTAATCAAAAATAAACAAAGAGAGAAAAATGGAGAGAGGGAATGAGATGAAGTTATCAAAGTTTAAGACAATTTGTGTGTTTTGTGGTAGTAGTCCTGGTAATAAAACTAGCTATAAGGATGCTGCTATTGAACTTGGAAGAGAATTGGTAATTTTTCATTTTGCTTATTTCATCATCATGAACTATACAACTTTTTTTTTTATATATAAGATTTTATTTTAGTACTTTAGTTCTTAGTCTATATGATATAATATGATATGGTACATGTTTAGTTCTTAACTTTATTGTATTTTGATGTACATTCAAAGGTGTCAAGAAATATTGATTTAGTTTATGGAGGAGGGAGCATTGGTTTGATGGGGTTGATTTCTCAAGCTGTTTACAATGGTGGTGGACATGTAATTGGGTGAGCAAACAATAGCTTCATCTTTCTTCTTTTTCAATTGTGCATGTTTGAATTGACGGTAAAAATCAGCAGAATTACGGTGAACTTTTGTGATTTTAGCAAAAACTATATTTTAGAGTTTATAAAATCACTTATGTGTATATTTAAATTGATCGTGAGTTTGTCAGAATTACGACTTCTCACCAAAATATCCAAACTTAACTAACTTTTGTTTTGTTTTTATTTTCAGAGTGATTCCCAAAACACTTATGCCAAGAGAGGTAATGTTAGGCTATTATTTTGGAAGCATTTCATCAATATTCATTTGAAAATAAGAAAATGACTAAACATGCAATACAAAGGATTAGCATATTTTAAGTCAATTTCAGCCATACTTTTGTTATCCCAATATCTAAGTTTCACACTTTATATTTTGTATTTTTGTGTGTGATTCAAATAAATGGAACATGTGGTTAATTGCATGATTTTTTTTTTTCCTTGTATAGCATATTTTGTGTTAATTGAGTGCTAATTTACAAATTTAGCCATCAATATACACCTGGCAATCTGGGGTTGTTTTTCCATCTGAACCATTTTGTCTTTCTCTCAATGTTCCATATTACACCATTTAGATTCTCATTGTCATTATCCCTTTTTTATAGTATTCTTTTATCATCATAGAGGAAGTAACTTTCTTCTTTTGTTCTCTCTTCTTGTTTGTTTCTTTTTCCTATGAGAAAATTAAGCCTAGCCATACAAAACTATAGTTCACTTTCTCTTAATAATAATTGTAACACTTGCAACTTAACAACAAAAATGAGTCAAAAAAAAAAGTTGATGTTTCGATCCATAATTTAGAATAAATATATGAATTTTTATGACCAATGTTTGCTTATAATTTGGAATGAATTAATTATTATTATATATTATACATATACGATAATGAAAATACATCAATAATTTATAATGAGAATTTATTAAAATTATTTTTCTCTTCATTATTTATCATTTTTTTCTTAACATGCGAAGAATGTCAAACACAACTACTATTATATTTGACGGATAGTACTATAATTTTGTCAAATGTTAACATGTGTCCTTATTTTTAATTAAGAAGGTAAGGGCGCATGCTAATTAAATATTAAAAATTGTGTATTTAATATTTATAAAAAGTTTAAAACTGTTTTTTGTGAGAGAAATATTTTGTTTTTAATCTTTAATTAGTATTTTAATGGTGGATTTTAACAAGATCCTATAAAAAAAATTATTGAGCCCACTTCTGCAATGATGTAAACTCTCATCATTAGGTTCTTCCCCTGCTGAATACAAATGCATTTTTGCATGACCCTACACTTCACACATACAGAAGTTGTTTATAACATTATTGAATATATAAGTGATTATTTGGAATTAATGGTATATATGGTGCAGCTTACTGGAGAAACAGTGGGGGAAGTGAAGGCAGTAGCTGACATGCATCAAAGGAAAGCTGAGATGGCTAGAAATTCTGATGCCTTTATTGCCTTACCAGGTTGGTACAAAATAGTTCGATCGTGAGATAAGTAAAATCTAATAAAAAGTTATTTTCACACTCCAATATTTTTCTTATTTATAGAATTATTGGTCAAACCAATGTCATTAGTTAAACCACATATTATTTATGAATTTTGATTCCTTCAAGGATGTCAAGACATAATGGTCGTTAGATTAAGATTGAACAGTATAAAAGAATATCATTTTAATTTTATAATTTAAAATATCAAATTTAATTGAACGACTATCGATATTTATTTCAAATGCGGCGATGCTAAGAATCTTCACTATTGAGAGCTAAATCCACTATTGACATGTGAAATGTGAATCATTGGTGGAAGCAAGAGATGGTAAATAACATTGGTCAAATGTGTTGAGCTAAGGTATTATTTTGTAAAATTATTCATTCTTAAAATGTCAAAACATGCCTTTTTTTTCTCTTTCAGTTTTAGGGGAATGTATGTCATTTCTTTGATAGTGTTGCCCAAAGTTTTCACATGTGACATGTCAATTACAAATCATAGTGTTTTAAAATTAGAGAAGAATGGTAGATAATATTCCTAAAGCTACTAATTAAATTAACTTATGTGCCAAAGAAAAACTTCATTAGAAGAATTATTCAATATATACGATAAATACTTTTTTTTCATCTTCTCATTAAACATCCTAAGCTACTAAAAAAGTTACCTGCTCTTATTTCTTTTATAGACGAAATGGCAAAAGCCATTGAAGTGACTGGGGTTCGAACCTTGATCCCGGCGTCCGACACTATTAATTTCGATATTTCTACCAGTTGAGCTGAGATTTGTGGACAAGTTACATACTCTTAAGTAAATGATTGTTACCAAAATAGTATTTTAATAATATGAATTTATACTTTCTTCGGCCTTAATTATAAGTAATTTTTCATTTTTTAGATTCATTTGATAACTAATGTATCTAGTCTATAAGTAAGATGAGATACATTAGTTATTCAATGATTCTAAAAAGTGAAAATTTACTTATAATTAAGGTCGGAGTGAGTACGTTATAATAATATAAGGTTAGTCGTTTTTCAAGCCTTCATAATAAGTAAACTGCTGTGAATATTTATTTTTCTTAGTTTTATTTTCTCACATTGATAAAATGGTAAATTAAATAGATAAAAAAACTGAAATAAAATTTAATCCTAATTTCAACGTGAAGAATGAAAGTAGGCAAAGATTAGATTTTTCTTCCTCATACTAAATGACAATGACCTGCAAGTGGCTTATCCACACATGCTCAAAGAGACAGGGACCCATGATAAGGGCAGCTTAACAACAAAAACAAAACCATGCTTCATGGTCCTCTAAAATAATTTATTTTAAAAAAAATAGAATTAATACTCCAATTCTGGTGAGAATATAAGAATATTCAAATCTTTTAGGAATTAGGATAAAGGTTTTCTTGTCTTCTTTCCATTTAGCTGGGAGGGGGTATCCACATACAGTATTGTCAAAAGGAATGATAATTACATAACAATGTCTGAGAAAATATTTTATTCATATTAAAGAAAAACTGAGGAAGTGGTAAAACTGCTTTAAAAAAATAGTAATTTTTTTTTCTCAATTTTGAAACTATTCTATTTCTAGTGCTATAGATTTTTTAAAAGAGCTATATTTATTATATGCATGAAGGTGGCTATGGGACACTTGAGGAGCTCCTTGAGGTGATAACATGGGCTCAACTTGGCATCCATGATAAACCTGTAAATATTTTTATTCTATACAAATATTATCATATTTCTTATTTTTTATGAGGAAAAAATATGCTTAAATAAAAAAATTGGTTTTGGAAGGTGGGTTTGCTGAATGTTGATGGATACTACAATTCCTTTTTGTCTTTCATCGACAATGCTGTGGAGGAAGGGTTCATTAGCCCCACAGCTCGTCATATCATTGTATCTGCCCCAACACCAAAAGAGCTTGTCAAAAATATGGAGGTAATTGGCATCTATATTCTTTGTTATAGTCAATATTTTAAAATCAAACCGAACCGGTTGAATCATAAACCAATCAGTTACTGATTGGTTTAATCCCAATTATACTACAGTTGAACTGCAGTTGACTCGGATGCCTCACCGGTTCTTTCGGATTTCTTTATAATCAGTTTCCATTCTTTCACTACAACTTATGAGAATTGGTTTCACTCATGTAGGAATATTTCCCACAACATGAAAGAGTTGCCTCCAAGCTAAGCTGGGAAAGTGAGCAGCTAGATTAGTCCTCAAAATTGAGAAATCTAGACATGATTAGATGGTGATGGCAGTTTGTGTAGAGAACAATTGTTAGTCAGAATGTGACACAAATTGAGGGACTAATATGGTAGAAGATCACAATTTCATGGAGCCGGGATTTTTGTGTGCTCTTACATTTCCTTGTTATTAGTGTAAACAATAGATTTGGAATCTTAGCTATGAAGGCTAACTACTTTATGCTCAATGTGAATTCTGTTTTCTGTTTTCAGACTCAATCTGTTAACTGAAAAGAAAAACAAAAAAACAAATTGAGCACAGAATTGAAGTAACAATACAAACCCTCCTCTTTGACACACACAATTTGCACAACAATTCAAAAGTTTATCCCAGAAGTAAAGTATATTCATCAAAAGTTCATACACCATATACCATCACAAATAGTTATTATAAACTTACAATATCTTGCGCACGCTGTAAAACAGTATTTCTCCGTAACTTAAAGCGCTATAATCTTTCGATCAAATCTATTGGTCGAAATTCATTTCTCATATAAGATTGAGTTGCTCAGAAATATAAGATAAGCAATGCTTTACTGGCCACCAAGTGTTGCCAGCGACTCGTTAAGGAGTCTTCGAGCTTCTTCTCTCCTCCTGAAGAGAGAAAGTAGGTTTAAAAGACTAATCACAAGAACTTAATAATGTTACATACATATCATACAATAATATTAAATAAGAAAAGCATTATCTTTTGCCAAGATATGTCATTAGAGGAATGACAGATGATTTTTCCATTATCAATTTTAACTATGTTGTTAAAATTCCTGCCGTGTTTAATATTCCTTCCTAGGTTCAAATGGAAAAAGTGTATGTTGCTGAAACATGATAGAGAGTGTGATTGTGTGACAGAAAACTAAATTTTATTTTAACATAAAAATCTACATTCTAGTAGAGGGAAATAGTACAATCAACTCTTTCAAGAAAATAAAACCCCAGTAAGCAAAAGCAGCCACAGGTGGATGAACGTACAAGGGAGAACCCTGTCTTAACGTGGAAGAGGCAACTAGGGAAGTTGTGATCACTATTCAAAACCAGTTTCCTGACTTCAACCTTGAGGACAAGGTTGATTTTAGAGGGGTGGTATTATTAGGCCAGATGTCACTACTCCTAATGAAAATGTTCTAAGAGTTTACTAAAGGAAGAACTATAGATATCAGAAGTGGGATAGGCTTGTGCTAGTTAGTTGGTTGATTGTTTGTTGTATCTGGTGAGTCAGTTAAGTTTCTTAATGTTGGTTATTTTATCTTCTCTTGTATTTCTGTTTTGGGGAATCTATAAATATGATTTCCCTAAATCAGTATCTTTTTCATTCAACCCACTTGGGGTTGGTCGAGTGGTGTTGGCTTGGGCCCTTGGAGTATGCTCCTCTCAAGGTCTTAGGTTCGATTCCCACTGGTGCCAATTTCGGTGGGCTAAGTCCATACAGAGCAAAAAAAACTCTGGCTTTAAATGGGGCCCCCGCAAGTGGGCGGTGGGATTGGTCCCCTTGGATTAGTCGGTCCTAAGGCCGGATACCAAGTTTTCAAAAAAAAAAGTATCTTTTTCATTCTTAGAACTGTTTACTGGTTTACCCAGTGTGAAGAGATTAGAGTCTCTTGTGTATCTTTCACCTTTTTCAATCAATCAATAAACTAAAAGGGATGAATAAACTCCCCTTTTGCCATTTGCTCATTCAAAAAAGAACCCTTAACACTAGCCTTGTGTAGACTGTGGAGAAGTGTGTACAACCAGAAGGAATGGACTGACTTGTGAATTTAGTAATCCAAGGTTACAAGCATACCAATAATATTGTAAAAGGTTCTAAAATCATAGACAAGGACATTAAGAAAAATATCAGGAAATGCAATGTGTACCTTTTTATGTCCTCCACAGCTTGTTTACGGCGCTGTATCTGAAGTTCCAAAATGTGAATCAAAGTTGCTCTCGCCTATAAAGTAAATACACGATATAATGAAAATTACAGGGGGGAAAAAAAGACCAGAAGCATCCAAATCAAAGGCACGTGCATATACTTATAGCTGCCTAGAATATTGTATACCTGATGAGGACGCAGTGAATTTAAAAGGTGATGTAAATTTTTGAACACGGTTGAAATTTCTTCGACTCTCCTTGCATATTGTGATGGTCTCTCAATAAGAATATCAGCAAGCTCCAAAATGTGTAGCTGCAGTTCTCCATTAAGTGATCTCAGCTCCTTCTTGAAATCTATAGAAGGTAAGATGTTAACTATAAGGAGGTAATAATTTATCTAGTAGAGACGCCATGTATTGGCTTCTGTGATCAATTCGGTATTTCCTCGCACACAGAACTATCAAGTTAATAGAGCCTAAAAGATCAACCCAAAAGTCTAGACCATACAACCACATATATGAGGTTACTATGTTTATTATACCAAGAATCACTAAATGGAAAATGTGAAACATAAACTGAAGGAGGTTAATCAAAAGAAGCATTTATACAGACAAAAAAAATGAAAAGATTGTGATCCAGAACATCCCAAACACATCACACCCCAAGTCAGCATACCAATGAAGGATTAGTAATGTCAATAGCAGATCACAGAAAATAGCAATTTGTTCAAATTTTGCAATGTTAAAATGGTATAGTACCACTATAACAGTTATTTGACAACACTTTGTACTAAATAGCTTATAACTGAACAATAGTGATTTCAAATTCCACTACACTATAACAACGCTATTTGACAACATTACAAAGGATAATACATAAATATATAATATAAAAACCCGAACTATCTGTAACTACTTGTACAGTCAGACGGTTACTTTACAACATATTCAAATTAAAAGAAGCTGGAGATAGCCTACCAATATTAGGTCCTTTAGAATAGAGTTGGCGCACCCCTTGTTCTTCCAAGCTTGGTAGAACATCACTGGTCTATGTAAAAAAAATAAAAATTAACACGATATGATCATGCCAAAGAGGTTTCTGCATAAAGTCTAAAGCAGATAAATAGATACTTTAGGAAAATTGCATCTCAAACCAATAAGAAACCCAGTTTTACAAGACTGAACTCAATTTAATGTCGAATATAAACAACAACAAACCCAGTTTTGGCAATCCTAAAGTATAAGCAAATATTAACTACATCACCCTTATTTAATGATATCATTCCATACCCTTCAATTAATTTAGAGTTTAATATTCCAAATTAATAACCATTAATTTAGAGTCTTAAAGGGGGTTGCTAATGTACTCCCAAATCTTTTTTAGGAGTGGGATAACAACCTACACCTTTTGCTAATGTGTGGTTACTGGTCACTTGTAAAATTTCAATTTCTCTCTCGTCACAATTAATGACCAATCCTCGTCTCCACCAAAACTATCGAAGATGTCTTTGAGAAGTTTCAAAGGAAATACCTATTCGAGCAGTACTAAATGTGTCGGTATCAAATACATGCCAGACACAAAACATTTATGTAAGCTGTTTTAAATCTAATTTCTATAAGCTCTCTAGAAAGATACACTCAAAATAGGTTGTTCATATGTCAGTCCAAACGCAGCCAATTGTCATGTTTATTATAAAAAAGTTTTGAAGCAAATAGAAGCTCTTTTGGGTTTCTTTATGTAGCAAAAAGCTCCAAGTTCGTGGAATTACGCACAAGCAAAAGCTAAAAGTAGGTAAAAATAAATACTGATTGATTCTAACTTTTCATTATGCACGGGTGCCTCTACCAAAGTGTCTATTCAAGTGTCATTGTAATAGAAGGGCCTATCTTAACAATATTGTCTGAAATAAATATTTACTTAAACTATTTATCCAAATAGTAATTAGGACCATAATAATATCGAAATCACAAGGGTAAAAAACCTCACAGTGTAACTGCCTCCAAAACAAATATAAGTTCCCTCAATTGGTGGTGGAGGCTCTGGAGCAGACTGAGGGTCTTGCGTGTAATCTTTGTAAAGCCTGTAAAAAGGTGGGGGTGGTGGGTATGTTGCCGTTGCCATAACAAAAATCTTCTAATCAAAAACCTTCAATGATCATACATGCATCTCAACTTCCAGATCTGCATCATTAAATTAAAAATAATGACATGTGAAGAAATGCATGGAGATTAAATTTCATCAAAAACTAAAAACAAAAGACACAACTTAACCATAACAGCAATGGGATAGAGCTCAAATTCAATCCAAGTTCACTGTTTGCAGATGAGGTAGAAAACTTAATTTTAAATTTGTTAACCCACCTAATTGCTTATATAGACATACTAACCATCAGAATTAAGGTTACTTTTTATACTTCTTTCTAAAGGCTTTGGTTTGTGATTATTTTCCTAATAAACTCACCGGATATGTGATTTTTTAGATGAATCCGAAAAGTGTAGTTTGAAGTTGTTGAGATTTGCCTAATTATGAAACTTCTAGCTTTGGTTACATTATATCTATTATAAGTTTTGACGTTGCTAATATTCACATATGTACACATGATCTTCAAACACTCATTCAATTTTACTTTTGCAAATCCCTTGGCTCATCTTAAATCTAAGGGGCCAAATGGAGGGGAGGAGATTATTAGGCTTGGTGTCAGTGTTCAAGAATCACAATGCATGGTTTGAGATTTTAACACCTTTTACGAGCACAAGACGATTGAGGAGCTGCTGCAAACAAAACTCTTAGGCTTTAAGAGTTGACGTTTGCACTACCCTTATAAAAGTTATCTATGTCATATCTCTAGCCAATGTGGGACTTCTTAACACACCCCCTCACGCCCAGCACTATTGGACTTGGTGCGTGGATATAAACGGTGGGTGGCCTGATAGAGTAAACCTGATAACAGGTGGCCCAACGAATCGTGGAGAGGCTCTGATACCATCTTAGAATTGAGCCTAACTCATCCTTACAAAACCGGCTTGATAACAATTAAGACAAAAAGCGTCAAATAGCATTCAATGAATCTTTTCAAGTATATGTCCAAATAATCGTCAAGTTGTTTCCATTATGTCCTTTGACATGGTAAAATGTTTTCTCCAGCTTACTTGAGTTCTCATTAATATATTTTATGAAATCTCATTCAGCTTTAATGTTTGGAATTCCTCTAAATTCAAAAGTTTTTAGACAATTTGAAAGACATGTGGGAGTTATTTGTGGTCCCATCCACCCCTTTGTTTCCAGCCGCTTATTCTTCGGAGTATCTTTTGAAGTTTTTCTGAACAACAACAACCTTGAGTGTAGGAGCTTTTTGTAGAACCCTTGTTATCAAATCCATATTGCAATACTGTGTTATTCCAATCCACAAATAATGTAAATTGTGAAACGGAAAAAGTTGTGACTTGTGAAGATTTTCCTTCTCTTTTTTCTCTATCTTCCTATCAAGGAGAAGAAAAATCTTCATTAGTCACAGTTTTTTCCGTTTCACAATTTACATTATTTGCGGATTGGAATAACACAGTATTGCAATATGGATTTGATAATAAGGGTTCTACAAAAAGCTCCTACACTCAAGGTTCTTGTCATTCAGAAAAACTTCAAAAGATACTCCAAAGAAATAGAGGTCGGAAACAAGGGGTGGATGGACCACAAATAACTCCCACATGTTTTTCAAATACTCTAAAGACTTTTGAATTTAGAAGAATTCCAAACATTAAAGTTGAATGGGATTTCATCAAATATATTAATGAGAACTCAATTAAGCTGGAGAAAACATTTTACCATATCAAATGACATAATTGAAACAGCTTGAAGATTACTTGGACATATACTTGTAAAGATTCATTGAATGTTACTTGACCCTTTTGTCTAAATTGTTATCATTATCAAGCTGGTTTTATAATGATGAGTTAGGCTCAACCCTCAATTCTAAGATGGTATCCGAGAAACTCCACGATTCGTTGGGCCACCTATTATCAGGCCACCCACCGTTTATATCCACACACCAAGCCCAATAGTGCTTAGCGTGAGGGGTGTGTTAAGAAGTCCACGTCGATCGCGAGATGACCTGAATATGTGTTAAGGCTTCCTCTATCAGGCCACCCACCGTTTATATCCACACACCAAGCCCAATAGTGCTGAGCGTGAGGGGGTGTGTTAAGAAGTCTCACATCGATTGCGAGATGGCCTGAATATGTGTTTATAAGTAAGAGGCAATCCTAACCTTACAAGCCGGTTTTGTAAAGATGAGTTAGGCCCATCCCTCAATTCTAAGAAAAGAATCTACCCTTGGACTAAAGGATAGATTTGTGGTTTTAGATAGGGTTGTAGCAAATGAAGCATGAATAGTTTAGGGTTTAGGCCCTAAATCTTATAGATATAGGGTTTAAAGAATCAACACTTGGACTAAAAGATAGATTTTATGTTAAACGTTTTAGATAGCATTGTAGCAAATGAAGCATGAATAATTTAGGGTTTACGTTTTAGGTCCTAATTAAGCCCTGAGTCTTAAAGATATAGGGTTTAAAGGATCAACAACACTTTGAACTAAAGGATAGAATTTTTCACGTTTGAAACATGAACAATTCATTCAAAGAGTATAGTGAAAATAATTGAAAAAATCTATCTTTCAAGTTTGAGTAACCCCCTGTGATGGTAAGAACATGATTACAACATTTTCAAAATTGAACATGATAAAATTAAAACGCATCATTATATCAATAAACAATCAAAATCAAAGTAATAATAGTTTAATTTAATTTGAAATAAACATCAAAGAAATTAGACATTGATAGAAATCGATCAACAGCGCTTCTAGTTCTCAATTTTGAAGCATTTGAACAACGGGGGGAATAAGGCGAGGCGACTCACTGTGATGCGTGCGGCTAACCAGGTGACGGAGTTATGTAGTGGTTAGCTGCCAGCTTCTGCGAGAGGGCGATGGCGGAGAATAACGGAAGCGCGGTGGTGAAATCGACAGAGCAAGAATATTAGAAACTCTCCCTCTTTGTTTGTTGCATATATACTGGTAGCCTGGTAGGTAAGAAATTTGAGAATATGAAAAAATAAAAAATAATAATAATTGTAAATCCGTCTAAAAGGAACGATAAAGATGAAGAAAAGAGAGAAAAAATAGTGTATGTTATTCATCATTAGGATTAGGGTTATATTATATTGATACATGATATTTATATATAGGTAAATATAATGGGCCAATTAAATGGATCAATGATATGTGTGGACATCCACTAACAATATTCATAACAGTATTTTTGTTTTTGGAAAAATTATTGTAGTTTTTTCTAGTAAAATATGTTTTTCTTAATAATAAATTGTTGTATATGAGTATTCATGGATATAAAATCTCCTTCGTTTCTTAAAAGAAATAGAGAGAGTTTAGACACAAAAAATATGTAATAGATTTCATCATGAAATGAATTCACGATTATTAAGTGGATCTCACTAATTTTTTTTATTTATCTATATGTATGAAACTCTTCATTTCTTTTGAAAAATGAAGAGGATCTTGTCTCATGTTATTGTATATGTGAAATAATCCTAAATTATATACTTATATGAACAGTTACATGTTATCATGTAATTTCATCTTAGTGTAAAGTTACGATTAGTATGAGTAACTAATTTCTTTTATCGAGATCAGGTGTAATTAGCTGTGAATATTTTGTAAACTCTTAATCTATATGTAATTTTGTTTTAATTAATTTGATGTATTTATTCTCATTCTTTTTTAAATTATTATTTTATTAACCAAAAAGAGAGTAGTAGCAAAGTACTACTACTCTAAAACTATATATATTCACTTAGTTAAGAGAGATTACGAAAAGAATGAGGGGACATAGACCAAAATCTCCCTAACTGTAAACAACCCTAAAGAAGGGTTTATCGAGTTTATTAGCATCAAAGTTGTCCTTAATTATACAAGAGGTATTCCATTCCAAAAAGTCCGTCTATCTAAATAGAGACTTATGTTAACTAAGTCATCAACACAAAAATTCCCTTATCTAAAAACGTGGGAGACAATGAAGTTTATGGACAGAGTGAACAATAAGCAATTATGTCATTGTCTCTTAAGGCCCAAGGAACCAAAATAGAAAACAATAGTTTGATTTATTAAGTGTTTGGAAAAAAGAAAAAAAAAAACTTTGTGAATAACATATCTAGAAAGATATCTAGAAAGATTTCATATATGAATGCTAGTTGTTATGAATATGACTATATTTATAGTCACAACCCACTATCTTATCTCAATGCTATTGTTCAAATTAACTAAGTTAGGAATCAAAAGTTAATAAGTACGATATATCTCGTATTGTTTGCCAAAAACAAAAATCTACGACGAGTGGCAGATTAAAGTATAATTGAAAGAAGCCAAGATGAGTATGTGGGATTTTTTTTTTGTCAAATTAGGTTAATGGCTAGAAATTTCATCTTTAAAGTTAATAAGTGGGGTGTTTGGTATTCGAATTTCAATCCCTGCATATAAAAAAAAAAACTCCATGAAATATTTTTAATTGGACCAAATAATTTTCTATATAGTTGGTGTTTGCTCAACAATTCAGCCGGACTTTTTTGATTTGTCTCAGACTGAATTATGACCTGAATAGATTATGATAATATCAACAAACACAATTAATTATAATTTTTTTAAAAAAATCTTTAACTTCAATAAGCACTCCAAAGTATTTGAGTCTAAGTGAAATCTTTAAGTAAAAATATAAAAATCCAATTTTTTACAAGAACCGAGCTACATATTTTAGAAATAAAATTCAAATTCTTTCGAACTTTTATAATTTATAACTGATAGATGGTCATGTATGCTAGCAACTATCGGTGATCGACAATATTTAATTTGACCGACCAATTTATCACTCTGTAAATTTGAATGATCAACTAAAATTAGGCTACATTTAATTTTACCAACTAATGTTTTCTAAAGTTCTATTTTTTTTGTCAAGTACTCTAGTGACTAGACTTTAACACATTTAAATGCGGATAAATGTGAAATTCGGGGTTTGAACCCTGACCACTCCAATAATACCTCTGGTAGCTATCATTTGAGTTACACTAATGAGATAGATTCATCTTTATTTGGTTAAAAAAAAAAATCTATCTTCTAAGACCATGTTTTTGACCCACCACCAATTTTATTTATTTTTTGACACAATTTTTATTTTTTGCTAATTTTGACAATTTTTTTTTACTAATTTTGACAAAACTTTCTTCTTCTTTTTGACTAATTTTGACATCACATATAAGTGTGTAAATTAAATATGATACGATGAGCCAAAAAATTAAATATGATAAACTAACTAAGAAATTTAATGGGTCAACCATATTTTTGGTAGAAAGACAAGGATTCTAAAGCCCGCTTCTGAATTTTCTGAACCATCCGATGGCATAGCTTGTGTCCAATCCAACGGTGCAAGCTAACCAGACCGAGTATTTTCCCACATGTCACCACTTGGCACGCTCTGATAGGTTAACAGAATTTAAAGTTTCGTATTTTTTTTCTGCACAATTGAAATTGAACCATGGTCAATCCTCTCTGTTGAATAGTCTTGTGAAATTCTCTCAGTATATAACCGTTTCTTCTCTCTTCATTCAATCGAGATCGAAACAACAGAATCTTCAGCTTCAACTTCAACGTCAACCATAGCGTGTTTATTCAATTGATTCTGTAAGTTCAATTGAATCTTCCATTTCCGTTTTTTATGGAGTAGTTGTAAATTAAGTATGCTGTAGTTTACGGAAGCTTTAAATTCTGTTAATGGATGTTTGTTACTTGTTTTCGTT
This sequence comes from Trifolium pratense, assembly GCF_020283565.1. Classification (NCBI taxonomy): domain Eukaryota; kingdom Viridiplantae; phylum Streptophyta; class Magnoliopsida; order Fabales; family Fabaceae; genus Trifolium; species Trifolium pratense. The sequence continues at coordinate 52,716,483 of NC_060065.1, read as the reverse complement.
TAGTTAGATTCTGTAATTCTGATGAAAAATTGCAATGTGGCTTTGGAATTGTGTAATTATCTTATTTAGTGCTAATTTAACGCGGTTTCAGTTTCATTTGATTTTTTAAGTGGATTTTGAATTTCTTTTTAGGGAAAGTTGTGGTGTGATTAAGTTTTGATTATGGTTTAGGAGTGTGAGAATTAGAAGAGGTTAATTATGATGTACTTAAGTATTACTAGTAGTTGCTAAAATCCATATCTGGTTTTCATTTGATCCTTTTTTTTTCAATTGTGGTAATAGGTTTGGAGTAGTTTATAAACTAGGTTTCTATGAAGTAAATTTCCTTGTAAGGTTATAGATGTTTAAATTAAATGATGGAGCTTATGAAAAATTTGAAATGTTGAAGATGATTTTGAAAAATTTGTAGTTAGTGGTGCAAGATATTTTGAATTTTTATATTTTATTTGTAAGGGATTGTGGAGAAGTTTGTCTAAACTTGCTCATAAACTACCTTAATCCCGTGTCGCCATGGTGGCTTAAATGATTTGTGCTGATTTTGATTTGGTGGATTTAAATATGTTTGGACCGACCATCAATGAGTTGGTCTAAGTGGTAAGGGCCTTGGGCCTCTTAGGCCTTAAGCGAGTGGGCAGGGGTTCAACTCAGGCTCTTGCATATGGAAAAAAAATTCGGTTGCTGATAAATCACATCATTGTTGCATCTCTCTCTCTCTCTCTCTCTCTCTCTCTCTCACACACACACACACACACACACACACACACACACGCACGCACATATACAAACAAACAAAGTCTGTCACACCTATGCATGTACTGAACATGATTAACTAGCCCATGAGTAATGTGGTATCTTTTATACATGCACATGATATGGGTGTCTCCATGGTTAATTCAGTTGGATGAAAAGTTAGATAGATAGATAGATGCATATAACAGCACACACAATTGCACTCCCTGCCCAGCTACTATTCAACTGGTGTATTAAACTTTGTCTTTCCTTTGATTGTTGAAAGGTGACATATTTGATTGATTCAAAGTTTGCATAAGGAGATCATTTTCTGGGTGACAATTATCTCGACTTGGTTTTGCTAGATACTGACTGCGTGGGAATAATGCAGCGCAGGTAAGAGGAAAATTGTATTTGTAGCTTAACAGATTAATAATATTTTCTTTTACTTGCACTTGTTCTCTGTGTCCATTCAATCAAAATGCCTTAACTTGGTTTACTATTTCTTCTCTAGTGTGTTTAAAAGATCAAATGGAAAGGATAGTACCTGGATTGTTATCACAGCAATTATGGGAATTGCCTTTGGATTTTTTATTGGTATTTCATTTTCATCTGTCCATTTGACTAAGGTAAAATTTACAACCATTAATCTTTTCAGTGTTGTATCAGGCACTTATCATCCTTTTTTATTGAAAAAATCATTTTCCCGGGGGGCTATATTTTGCAGATTAGCTTACTTTCAGGTGTAAAGAATTCTTTTGATGTGCCTATGTCTGACATAAGCAGATCAGACGCATTTTTTGATGTATCTTCTGGAACCAAACAGATAGAAGCCCTAGGGTCAGCTAGTTTACCAAAGGTAATCTCCATGCTTATTCTTTAGAAGGATTTGCATTCGTGTACTTATATTCTCAGAAAAGTAAAGCCTCATAATTTTGGTCAATACTTATACTTGTATTCCAAGACAACATGGTTTGGCTGTTAGCATGGATATAATAAGTGAAAGCTAAACTGTTATTTGAAAGGTTGAATTTGATCTTTGTTTATTTATTTTCAGAGTATTCTCTATCGTCATTTATTGGCCATGGTTTTATCTTACATAAGACATGTTGGAACATTTTGTGTTAATAATCTTTCTTGGTGGCTAACGGCTATGGGTTGAAAATATCTTGAACAGCTAAACCTTCTTTTCTAATAAGATTTAAGGTGTACATTGAAGTGTCAGATGATATTTTATTAAATAGGCTCTTGTTTATAATTTTGTATTTTGAAATTTATTTGTGGTTGATTTTTTATGTTCTTGTTCTGTAATTGATTATATATAGATAGGATTTTTTCTTTGGTTACATACGTAGATAGGATATAAAACATACCAGATAGAAAAATTATCACAAACTTCAATTCAAGTAAGGAAATATGTTGAAAAAGTGTATAATAGTAAGCTTTTATTCTAACTTGGGATTTTTTTTTTAATTTAAAAAAAATAGTGATTAGGTGCTAGCATTCACGGTTTATCAACTACCAAACTTGCCATGAAATGGACTACTATTTGAACAAATTATTTTCTAGTTGTGCGTTGAACAACAATTTGAGTGAAGATGTCTAGGAATCAGGAGCTTATCATCTTTAAAAGTTGTCATAGACCCGTCATTATTGACAAACTACGCTGAATATGCAAAGTAGTACTTCAAAAATATTAGAAATTAATTGCTCGAGCAATCTAACAAACATTAGCATTGTCAAGATCCTTGATATTCATAAATTAATCATTTTCCTGGAGATCTCAAATCCTTTGAAATACCTCAAGATTTGGACTACTACATCTCAATGACTATTACGTGAACACAACACTTACTACAAAGACCTAGTCATTGTAAGGTAATTCAACTTCTCAACTAGTCTTTGATATCTACCAGGATCTAGAAAAGACCCCCTTGATCCGACATAAGTATGCCATTTGGATCCATAGGTGTGTTGGTGGGATTACAATCTAACATCCTAGTCTCCTCTAAAATGTCAAGTGCATATTTTCTCTTAGAATTGACTACACCTTTCTTTGACTAACCCTACTTCAATTCTTAGGAAATATTTCAGTTGGCCAAGTCCTTAGTCTGAAATGCTAAAACAAATGTCGCTAGAGATTCTGAATACCACTTCAGTCATTTCCTTCAATGAAAATATCATCCACATAAACAAGATAGGTGCATTGATTTGTAGAGCAATGTCTATAATGGTCATCTTCGGTGCTAAATTGTGCTAAGGAACTGAATATGTCAGGCCATGCTTTAGGACTTTACTTGAGGCTGTATAAGACTTTCGGAGCCTACAAACATAGCCACCGAATTTCCCCTGAGAAATGAACCCAAGTGGTTGCTCGGAGCTATAGATTCTAGGACTCATACATAATCCTTAGGGACTCAATTTTTTTTAAGGTTAAGGTACTTTCTAGAATTATTTGTATTGATTTCTGTTGCATTGCAGCTATAGATTTCATATAGCATGCCATCATAATATAATTATGTTTGCCTTAGGGACTCAATTTTGTTAAGGTACTTTCTAGAATTAACTTCCTTAGCTAAGTCACAATGTAAGAAGAGAATTCTTATATCCAACTGACAGAGAGGCCAACTTCACATAGGAGCCATAGATAGGAAAAGACACACCATTTTTGCAACCGGAGAAAATGTGTCACTATAATTCATATAAAAAATATGAGTACAGCCTTTAGCTACAAGGTGAGCTTTCAGGCAATCGACATGATCATCTAGGCCTACTTTGATTGCGAATACCCGTCGATAACCAACTATAGGTTTCACTGGAGGAGAGGGAACGAGTGTTCTTGTCTGGTTAGAATCTAGATCCTCATCTCAACAATCATAACCCGTAGAAAATAAAATTCAAATCAACCTTATCTCTATCATATAGATCGCCATCTCATCAATCACATCCTGCTGAAAATCAAATCCAAATAAGCCTTATCACTATCCTATTATCTAGTATGCACAACAGAATAACTCAACATATCCTAACCAATACTAAGAGGCTCAACAGGCCCATACATAATCCTTAGGGACTCAATTTTTTTTAAGGTTAAGGTACTTTCTAGAATTATTTGTATTGATTTCTGTTGCATTGCAGCTATAGATTTCATATAGCATGCCATCATAATATAATTATGTTTGCCTTAGGTGAGTAGCATTTTATTATATCAAATAAATCAAATTTAATTTGAAACTGCTACCTTTGCAGATAAATGCTTCATCAAATCCTCGTGGAGCTGAATCACTACCCCCAGGAATTGTTGTACCAGAATCTGATCTTTTTTTGCGCAGACTATGGGGTGATCCTAGTGAAGTATGTGACAAAAATAGTTATTTATCATACAAGAAACCATCTGTGACTTATAGTTTTTACTTTTTCCCTCTCATATACTTCAAATATGACTAAGAATTATCCTATCTGAAATTGGAAAAAAAAAAAAACCACATGTCTGTGATGTCAGGCTGTCTCATTTGTATGTGTTGTCTATGGTTTGTGATGTCAGGCACTCTAATTTGTATGTGTTGTCTATGAATCGTGATGTCGAGTGTGTCACAGGAAAAAGACCCATGCTTACTATTTTTTTTCCTACTTCAACCTCAGTTTTAGTTGAAAAGGGTATACTAGACAATAAAACTATTCCCCCTGGTGCATGGCCAAATTGGCTGAGATGTGTACTAATCTCATTTCTGTCTTCATGCAGCTTTTATGCATGTATGAGGATCATTGCTTATGAGTGTGTTAGGAGATATGCACGTCGATGAGTTGTTTTCTTGATATGGAGATAGTGCTTACATCTTCTCCATCTATTTCTTTTCTTTTTTCCAAATCTTACACCGAAACCATGAATTCTGCAGGACATAAAGAAAAAGCCAAAGTATTTACTTACATTCACTGTTGGTTATGCTCAGAGGCATAATATTGATGCTGCAGTGAAAAAGGTTGAGATAGACTGCATTTGTATATTTGAATTTACTTGTATATTTACTATTTCATATTTTCTTCAGAAAAAACTAACTATAAAATTGTTCTGTAGTTTTCTGATGATTTTGCAATTTTGCTCTTTCATTATGATGGTCGAACTAGTGAATGGGATCAATTTGAGTGGTCAAAGAACGCAATCCATGTTAGTGCAAGGAAACAAACAAAATGGTATAACTTTTTTCCTCCCTTTTTTTGCATTTAACACACTGAGTTCACGAGCAAAGTATTGGAGAATTGAGAAGCCAATTGTTTGTGTTAACATTTAATTTGGAATTCATAAGAGCTTTTCGTTATCAGGATGGATGCATTATACTGCAACGCTCACTTTTCTTCACTTTGCTTCTAATTATGTTATACAGGTGGTATGCTAAAAGGTTTCTGCACCCCGATATAGTATCAGCTTATGAATATATTTTTATCTGGGATGAAGATCTTGGAGTGGAACACTTCAACGGGGACAAGTATGATTTTCATGTGTTTACTCTGCTTAAGTGTACATTAACTCAATTTTTAGTTTAATTAATTTACTATATTCTACTCTCTAGGTATATGAATTTAGTCATAAAACATGGTTTAGAAATCTCTCAACCTGGTATTGAGCCCAATAACGGATTGACATGGGAGATGACAAAGCGGAGGGGTGACAGAGATGTTCACACGTATTACTTCGGCCTTCCTCTCTTTCCAACTTTAAGCATTGATGTAATATGGTGTTTTTTTCATGATTCAAAAGTTTCCTTAAATCTCAAAACATTTATGTTGTGTTGGCATATAGGGTCACTGAAGAGAAACCAGGATGGTGTAGTGATCCACATTTGCCTCCTTGTGCTGCGTACGCTCTCTTCCACCCTTGATTTATCATTATGTGGTCCTTCTTTTCTTTGTCTATGCAGTTAACATTATTATTTCTTCTGTTATTTTAGATTTGTGGAAATTATGGCTCCTGTTTTTTCTCGGGAAGCATGGCGTTGTGTGTGGCATATGATTCAGGTATATTTCTTTTTTCATGTCACACATGATGGTTATTGTAATATAACTGAATGAATGGGTAAACTTTCTTATTAATCACCCTGATGATTTTTCCAAATATATGCTTGTAGAATGATTTAGTGCATGGATGGGGTTTGGACTTTGCCCTCAGAAGATGTGTTCCGGTGAGGACATTCTATTATCTATTTATTCTCACCCCGTCCTAATAATGATGCTGGGGCTTTTATCCTTTTCATTAACCTTTCCGGTCATTTTTATAAGAAGCAACTCATTTTTTAGGTTCATTGGATATTTGATGTATCTGGTGTATGTTATAGACCATATACATTAATTATTCAATGAACCTAAAAAATCAACTGTTTCTTATAAAAAGGACCGGAGGTAGTATTTGGTATGGCTTCAATCGGTGACGTGTGGCTCCAGAAGCTGAGCTCATAAGCTCAGTATGATATAAATCCAAGCACGACTTTTTGTTTTTGTTTTTTCTTTTTGAACTTATCCCACAACATTATTAATTTCCAGGTTTATAATAATGTATTGTGTTTCTGTTCATAATAATGAACTTTGACTTCTTTTTTTTCTTAAATTACTCCTATATCTATTGTAATTCTTGAAATGCATTCTATGGTTTCATTTATTCTTGGGTTAGTCAAAGAGGATTCCAGTGTTATGTTTTATGTCCTTTTCATGTTTATGAATCTTCCAAGGGCTATTTCTGTGTGGAATCTGTGCATTTTGTGCTCAATACAGGATTACATTTTCAATTTCATCACTGAAATAAAATCTTCTTTGAACATGAAAATTGGTTTACCTAACCTTGCTTTAATCTGAATGAATCTGTTTTTTCTATTTTTAGCAACCAGCGCATGAAAAAATTGGCGTTATTGATTCTCAATGGATTATTCATCAAGTAATTCCTTCTCTCGGGAACCAGGTGAGTCATCACTGTCTTATAAAATATTTATGGCAATTTACTTCTATTGAGGGTAACATTCTACATTGAGAGTTTTTTATATGAGATTTTGATACACTGGCAGTGTATAAAGTTTTACACTATCGATAAATCACAATCACTCTAATGTGTGACTTTTTAAGTAATTATTTTTAAAGTCAAACATTTTCAATAATCAGATGGTTTTTGACCGATTACTGTGCAAAAAAAATTTACACCGACAATGTATACAAATTAAATAATTTCTATATATATGCACATTCTTGTTGTTGGGATTATATGTGGGGTATGCTTGGTTGATCAAGTGGAAAATAAAAACCATTTCTCATTAAGATGCATGAATAAAAAATAATCTGAGTCTTATCGGGTGGTATTATTGTCTGTGTTTTCCACATAAGACTCAAATATAGACCTTAACGAGAAACCAAACACTTTACTATTTGGATCAACATTTGCTGGCAATAATTTTTTTTCTTCTTTTCTTTCACATAACAAAGTCTACATGAAAGATATCTGGATTGTGTTGTTCCAAATTTTTAATGTTTCTTTTGGGGTGGGTGGGCTTCCTGTTGTAATTTGGTTATAGTTTTTGGTTTTTATTGGTAGATGATAGCTTTTTCTGGTATTGATTTTATTTTTAAGCTTTTCATTTGCTTTTCAATTTGAGGGGGAAAGAGAGGGGGTTGCATTTAGGTCCTCTTTGAACACAGCTTAATTAAGCACCTATATCATCTATGCTTTTATGTATAAACTATTTTCTATAATAAAAGATAAATTAAAGGTAAACTGTTTTTATAAGTTATTCTAGAGAGTTTATGGAAATAAGCTGAAAACAGTTTATGAATATGTCATAACTCATAAGTTGTTTCAATAAGCTCTCACAAATAGTCTTACTAGTGTTTCAGCTGGTAGATAAGCTCAAATAAGTCAATCCAAATAAGTCCTTTAAAGAAAATGAAAGACCAAATAAGTCAATCCAAAAGAGTGTATTCATATATATCATATACATTGTTGCAGAACATAGCATATATTATCATTCTGGGGAACAATATGCAAAAATAGTTGCTTCTACTTGCCATAACAGTCCATTTGAGCCTTGTTTTATCCTGCGCAAGTTATTTTTGTATTAATTTTATGATATAATTTTCAGGGACAGTCCGAAAACGGAAAAGATCCACGGGAGGCGGTATGTGTATTTTCTATTTAACAATGTTACTTGCAGTTTTTTTGCACACAACTCAAATACCTAAAATTGACTTCTTTCTGAAATCCACTAGAGCTACATGTATCTTAGTAGCATTACTCAGTCTCTGTTTTTCATACTCTACAATACTATTATTTTTTGGATCAACGACCACCACAATTAAGATAAATGTAGAAACATTCTCTCGGCAATGCCATTTAAAAACAAATATTTTGTGATTATTTTTGCTAAATGCTGTGCTTAATGTCACCCGGTTTCTCTTTTAGGTCCGAATCCGATGCAGAACTGAATGGGCCCAGTTTCAAACCCGCCTAAGCAATGCTGACAAGGATCATATCAAAGAACTTAATCTGAATGGGAAGGGTTAGTACATGGATCATCTTCCTATTGTACATGTTTAAAACACAGTTAGGGGCTTCCGTTGTGTATTGGTTTCTCCCCCTCTTTAGTGTAATTTTTGGTATACAGAGTACATTTTAATTTTTATAAATGAGAACATTCATCCGTATAATTACTACTCCCTCCGTTTCTTTTTAAGTGTCATTTTAGATTACTGCACACATGTCAATGCAAAACTTTGATCAGAGTTTCGCTAACTAATGTTTCAGGATTTTAAGCACTCCTCTTAAACAAATTATTGGGTTATCATGTTATATGTTTAAAGTTTTTACCACGATTAATATTTTTCGAAGAACTTGCTTATTACAGGAGGTGAGTTCTTTCTTCTCAATCAATTTTATCAACAAGAAAGAGTCAATGATTGTACTTCTGATCACTTGTTTAAAGAGTCCAAAACCCTACCACATATATCAATCTATTATTGATTGTTACCCTTGTAGTCGCTTTAAACCTCCCAACTCATTGGGTATGCCCTGCAACTCAAAAAAAAAAAATCAATGCTAAGTAGATTGATCCTTACGATGCAATCTATTGCTGCTACAAATATTCCTTTAAATGTTGATCAATGATTTGTATTGTAGTACTATTTCGCGAATGAAACATACCCAACACTAGTCTCGTTGTTGTTTTAACAAGTTCCTAAATATACAGGTATTTTTTTACTAAATCACAAGAATTAACGGCCCGTTTGGTGCGCAGGATAGGGAGACAGGATAGCATAAAATTAACCTATCCTGCTCAAATCTTTTGTTTGGTGCACCAATAGGAAAGGATAAAGTTAACCTATTATTAATCCTATCCTATTGAGTCTTTGTTATTCTTATCCTCAATTTTAGTTGGGTTAGCAACCGGATAAGCAGCGTGCTTTCTATTTTTCAAGAAGTCCCTCCTTCGAGTCCCACGTTCTGCATCAACGCCTTACCTTTTCTTTTTCTGGACTCCATTCTTCTTCGTTCTCTTCAAACAGAGCCTCTTTTCTCCAAATGATTTTTTCTTTTGCTGCAAACCGCTTCAATTTCGTCTTCATTCTCTACAACCGACCGACTCCACTTTCTACCAATAATCCCTAGGATTTGCTTCTTTCAAGAATTAATGTGCGTCTGATATCTACTTACCCCTAATTGGTGCACTTTTCTAATTATGAATAAATTGAAACAATAATAATTTGTTTGTTCATCTGTTCTTGATTATGAATAATTTTTTTTCTATGAAAAGATACCTTTTGTTTGTTTGTTTGAAGAAAAGTTAGTATTTTTTTTATTTGAATGTTGACAATGTTTGTTTGCATTTGTTAATGATATATCCTCTTTTTTATCATGTGTACACCAAACATATGATAGGATAATTGTTTATCCTATTACTATCCTATCCTATTGTTATCCAACTTCTTATCATATCATGTCAATATCCTATCTAGCGCACCAAACAGGCTCTAAGAAAATTAATTAATGTAGTAATAAATTTATTGATAGTAAATGTTGTTTTTACAACTATTTCTTAAGAGCGAGAACTCATAAAAATTTATCTTAAGGTGTAAAAAAAAAACTACACCCTAAAAAATCAATCATCATCATAGTATAGTACTATTAGTTGATAACTTAATTTAATTCATTAAAACTACGGCTGTTAAAAGAGTTTTAGGAAGAAAGGAAAACAATTGGCGAGTAAGAACACCCTTTTCATAAAGTAAGCTCAAACTTCATCTTCAGAGACAATCACACGAATTTAAAAATTATTTTAATTTTAAAATAATATTTTTGTGTGGTTTATTTTAGCTGCAATTAATATTATCATAATCAATGAAAGTATAGTCACTGGTGTTCCGTTGTGAACAGCAGAATAATAATAATAATATAATATAATTTCTTAGAATATAATGGTAGATTAACTGTAGTTGCAAAATACATGGGTTATATTAGTAGTAAGAGATCAAAGTTTGAATTTACAATAAAACTAATGATATTAATTACTTTTTCTAAGACTAACTAGTAAAAACATATTCGAAGATCAAAAGAACTAATATTTCATTCGGTCTTTAATATAAGATAAACTTTACTTTTTAGATACGTTGAGTAACTAATATATATCGGGGATATTGTCCAAAAAGACAAACCCCCTTGTAATTTTGAGCCTTGATTAAATGTATTCTGCAATAAAAAAAAAATATATATATATATCTGTATAATATAGGCTACATACATTAATTATTCAATGTATTTAAAAAATAAATTTTCTCTTATATTAAAAATCAAAAATAATAATAGAAGAAAAACACGTGTAAATGTAATTACAATTTTAATACATTCGGTAATTAATATGATTGAAAGTTATTCCCCGTAAACTTAACTCAATTGATAGCAACATCGTATTATATTATATATATAAAAGTCGGAGTTCGAACTCGAAACAGTTCAAAAACTAAAATGGTGATTTAACAAGCAAAAAAAAAAAAAAGAGAATGCGTAGTAGAGAAGAAAGGATTACGGATTAGGGAGAAATACGTAATTTAATGTAATGAGAATTTGCATTCACTCTACAGCGGGCAATAGCAACAACATTTGTCACTTTATGCTAAGGCACGTACGCTACGCACCGCAACACAATAAGCATAAACTCAATTCACTTTCCGTTACATTGATTTCTTCGTTTTACTTCCAACAACTGAAATTCCAAAGATTTTTTTCATTCTACATTGCATCATCATCAACAAGAGAATCAAATCTCATTTTACTATTTTAATAATTTCTCAACTCAATGATTCAGTTCTTTCAATTACTCTTTTGATTCATTCATTCATTCATAAATTAATAACTTAAACGTGAAAAATGAGTAATGAAAATGAAACTTCATTACAAATCAGTAGTAAAATGGAAGGTTGGTTATACCTAATTCGTTGTAACCGTTTCGGACTTCAGTTTTCTCGGAAACGTTACTTCGTTCTTGATAATCATCTTCTTCGTAGTTTCAAATCCGTTCCCAATTCCATTGATCAGGTTCGTTTTATTCTAATTTCTCATCATTTTGAGTAAAATCGAAACTCATAACCATTACTAAATTGAGCTTGTTAGATTCATTAGATCATATGAAACTGAAACTGATTTTATTTTTCAGGATCCTGTTAGAAGTGCTATTGTAGATTCGTGCATTCGTGTAATGGATAATGGAAGAGAGAGTATTAACAGAAAAGTATATATGTTTAATCTTTTTTATTTTTATTTTTTTTATAATTAGTATTGGTTTTTGTGTTCTAATTTTAAATTAATGTTGCTTGTGAAATGCTTAATGTTTGTAGGTATTCTTTATATTCACACTATATAACAGTTCGAATCACAATGATCAGTTAAAGGTGAGGTTACTATTAGGTTTATTTAAAATTTAGGTTATTGTTGATTAATTTGAAATTATGTTTCAATTTGGAATTAAGAAGTATGAGTGTTGTAGTTAGGAGCAAGTCGTCCTGAAGAAGCTGCGAGATGGATTCAATCCTTTCAGGAAGCGTCTTTAAAGGTACCGATACATACACATATTCATAGATATATGATCTGAGACTATTTTTTAGCTTGTGGTGGAACTGTTTGAATGATGGATGAAGCTATTGGTTTTAACTTGTGCAGGGTGCTCCAGAAGCTATAGGATGTTCCAAGAGGAGATGGCAATCCTTTAGGTATTTATATCTTTCCCAGAAATGATTTAACTGCAACAAAAAGTCTTAAGTTGATTTTATTAATGAGTATTTGAGGCTATTTTGAGCTGTGTTTTTCTTTGTGTGTATTTGTTGCATGACCCTTTGTTTTGTTTTTTGGTGCCATGCTTGTAGCTTAAGTGGATCTTCGAGTAGAAATCACCAAAATTCTATAGACTGGACACTTAATTCTTCTGATGTTATTGCCCCATCACCTTGGACAATCTTTGGCTGCCAAAATGGTAAAGACTTATTTCACTGTCTGCTGCTGTTTGGGTTGTTTTTTTTTTTTTTTATTTGAAAATTGTTTCAGAATTTCACTTAATCAAAACCTAGCTAAAACTTACACAAATGTTTTTGTGGGTGTAATGCAGGTTTACGACTATTCAAGGAAGCAAAAGACAGGGATTCTGGTGGGAAGGTTGGCAAAATTTATTTTCAGTAAAAGGTTGTTTATATTTAATTTAAAATGGAAAAGACTAATTCTTGAATGCCGTCTAATCTCCAGAAATGGGATGATCACCCTGCAATAATGGCTGTTGGTGTGGTAGATGGAACTTCAGAAGCCATTTTCCAGACTCTTATGTCACTTGGTCCTTCAAGATCAGAGTAAGTCCTTTAAGTTGATGTGATCTTCCACAATGACATTGCTATATCAACAAGAACACACTATCTTATTTGATGTTTGTACCTTTTGCATTAGGTGCAACTTTTAATTGGTATGAAGATATTTTGTCTCAGGATAATTTCATTTTGTTGCTTATTGACTTGGGTTTTTGGTGTGTTATGTTAGGCGGGAGTTGGTTTTGCATATTGTAATTTTTTTTAACAGCAAATGTTATCAGGGGAGTTGAACCTATGTCCCCGTTATCACTCCAAGTCCAATCCCTTTATCCTTATGTCCCTCCCCGGAAACAAACCCACCCACCTTATAACCCCTTGTTGTGATGGTTAGAATTACATTGTCACGGTATATTACACCTATGCAATTTTACTATATTATTATTATTTGTGGATAAATGATGAATTGTTCCTGTACAAGAGAATACTAGAAGTATAAGAGCAAAACAAACTAAAAATCAGAGCACTGAAGAAATGAAAAATCATCTGCATAAACCTTACTAGTCTTCATATGCTCGATCTTGGAAAGCCATTGGCCAATGGTCTCTTTGCATTCTATCTAAGATAGCCATTAACCAATCATCATTTGCGTAAAATAAAAGGACAGTATAATTGAACATTGCCGAAAGTTCCTTTCTCATTTTAGTCTCCCCAAAATCTGTGAAATGGTATGTGATAAAAGGGCTCTGAATTATATCAACAAATCTATCATCAATTAAAACCTACATTAAGATCCTGTGGAACTTTTAAATGGACATTGAATTGGTACACACTCTTTTGCTTTTATTGTCAAATAATCATGCCCTTGAACCAAGGTAAAAGCAAGTGCTTTGTTTGAAATATCAGCGTGTAGGAATCTTGGCCGTTTAAAATTTCAATTAACTGCAAAGAGAAACTTTAGTCATTGATAGGTTACGTTATAGCAATGCATAGGTAAGCAGTACAATCACGCTGAAATTTTATAAACCATGGTTTTCAATTGCTTTTTGCTTTGTTCTATATTGGTTTGCAGATGGGATTTCTGTTTCTACAAGGGGAATGTAGTTGAGCACCTGGATGGTCACACCGACATTATTCACAAGCAGCTATATAGTGATTGGTTGCCTTGGTAAGACCCAACCTTCTAATACTTATCGTTTACTACTTATTGTTTTGAGGCGGTACCTACTGGCCTTTCACGAGTGATAGTTTTATTAGTTTCATATCATATTTTTTACAGGGGAGTGAAACGAAGAGATCTTTTGTTGCGGCGCTATTGGAGGAGAGAAGATGATGGAACCTATGGTAGTAATGTATTATAGAAGCTAATATATGTGTAAATACACAATTATTGTGAATGAAAGTAACTTCTTTGGTTTTCCTTGTCACAGTTATTCTTTACCATTCCGTGTTTCACAAAAAGTGTCCTCACCAGAAAGGCTATATTCGTGCCTGCCTTAAAAGTAATGTATACTTAAACATTTCTATTCCATTCTATTAGCTGGTCTTGTACTACCTAAAATATAAATTTGATACTATTGGAATTGCAATGTTCTTACTTTAAATCATTTTCATTCTGAACTTTAAGAACAATTCACCAATTTTTGAATCATTTTCCTTCACTTCAGGATTTCCAAATTTGTTTTTATAGATGTTCTAGTTCCTCGGAAAGTTGATAGGTAGACAGTTTAGAGGAAAATTTATGAATGAAAGTAATTGAAGGATGACAACTTACATTCTTTTGTAGGTGGAGGGTATGTTATATCACCGGCGAACATGGGAAAACAATCTGTTGTGAAGCATATGCTTGCTATTGATTGGAAATGCTGGAGATCTTATCTTAAATCCTCATCAGCGTACTCTATGACCATTCAAATGCTTGGGAGAGTTGCTGGTAGTCTTCTTTTGTTGATCATTTTTATACTCTTTATATTCTTACTGGCCTACAATTATTTTATATCACTGGATATGAAGATACTTAATCAGAAGATTGATGATGTAGTTTATATTTTACTTATTGATTTTCCTTGCATGTGCAGCATTACGAGAGTTATTTAGAACTAAATTAGGGAATTGCAATTTGTCTGATTATTCATCCGGAGAGTTGACAAGAAACATAAAAAATAGTGTGAAGGAAGAATATGCCAACTCGGATACCCAAATACAGGTAGTAGATGAGAACAATCACGATCACTCAACTGGAGAAGTAGATCCAGAGCATGCAAGCCTTGTTAGTCTAAATGATGCTGATGATGAGTTTTATGATGTTATGGAACTATCAAACGGTGATGAGTCAGAAAATGGATGGATGACTGAATGTAGTCACCAGAAGTCTCAGGTAAAAATTCGAAATAGTTTCTTTTATTGCACTTGAAAGATATGAAGAATACTAAGTAATTCAGAATGCAGTTTGTCTCGAAACTTAATACTGACTACTGAGTGATTGCTTTAGATTTCAATGTGTATTTGATAATGATCGGTCAGTGCCACCAGGCTTTCAAATATCATATGTTGTTTTCAGTTCTTTTTGTCTGTTTGCGAAACTCTGCTTTACTTTTCGTATTAGTTGATAAACTATGCTTTATTTCTGAATCATTCGCGGGACTTCAACTTGTGTAGAAGTTTTTTTACTCCATAATCTGAAATGAAGACTCAAGACACCCAACTTTTTGTTCACGGGGTCTCTGATATGAGTCTAAAAATGCTTCAAGTTTTAGGAAAAAAATACAAGTTTTATCATAGAAGTAGGAGGCTGACTCCTCTAGAGATGTGCCTTTGATGTCTAAGATGATGTAAATTATGTAAGTTATATTGAATCTGAACTTTTAAAAGAAAAAAGTAAAAGGTGATCAAAATCACTGTCTTAATAACACAATTCTATGATTTTTGGAGCACTGGGCATCCCAATCATACTCTGGAATGCTATCTCACCAGATTGTGTAGGATATCCAAGTTTGCACATAAGATTGGTGAGATAGTGCAATCCCACCCCGCCGGACGAAAAGCAAGTTTCAACTGCTGAACATGTTTCTCTCAACCCTGAATATGTTTTCGGCCCCCTCTAACCCTATTTTTAGCATTTTGTCCCAACTGAAAACATCTTTTTTTATCTTGTGCTCTCTTCTTCGGTGTTCCTTTTGTGCGATGCAGTATCAAAAGGCTAGTTCTTCCTTTGTTCAATGCTACTGCAGCATCAAAAGGCTAGTTTAGGGCTACTGGTTCACTGATTTGGTGGTCTGGTGCTTGAATCTATTCTCTGTTTTGGTCATTCCCTTTGCCATGTGTTTGGCTCAGTTGGTGGTGTATGACCTTATTAGTAGTTTGGTGCTTGAATCTGTTCTCTGTTTTGGTATTCTCCTTCATCCCGTGTTTTGCTCAGTTGGTAGTGTATGACCTTATCGATATAATTGTTTGGATCTTACTACCCGTTTTACATCCCACAATATACACTTTTCATTCCCCTTCCCAAATCAAAGATAGGATCTCTTGATTTTGACTACATTGTTTTAAAGTTTCAAAATTAGAAATGATCCTTAATTCATGATCGTTTTGATATTGAATCATGTTTATGAATTTACTCCAGATGTTTAGCTCTATGCTTTTTTTTATACTTTAGCATTTTAGCTTTTTATCCTGTCAAAACCCATAGGGTACTTGCTTTACTGCAAGCATCTTCATCACTGTTCATGACATCCTAAGAGGTGCTAGGTTATTTAAACTGCATACCACATAATACATTTTCATGACTTGACTATGCTTTCATACTCTTATTTTTATTATTATTTTGCATTGGAAATATTGTTGAACTTCTATTTTGATTGATTTGGCATTTTGTTGTCCTATGAATTTGAGAATTTCAGGACATTCGCCACCAGAAGTTATCATCTGCTGCTAATTTTGTGAGAAAATTGCACGATCTTGCAGGTCATTTGCATACTCTTTGATAGCATACGGTAAATATCAGTTATTTTACTTTTCCTTTGATTAACAATGCCTAGAGACAAATTGTGCAGTTCATAAAAGGGGTTATGTGGATTTGCAAGAGATGGTTAGGGAAGAGAGCATTACATGGCCGTATGGATCAACTCTTCCAAAAGATCCTACTTGTACATTACCTTGCAGTGTGACAGATGCAGATCCTTCCACATTCCTGATTCGTGGAGAAAATTATCTTGAAGACCGCCTCAAGGTATAAGAAGAACCACCACATACTCACTTTTTATTTGCAAAAATAGGAGAAATACTTTGTCACTGATCTCAAACATATGGAATATTAATTACCAGGTTAAAGCAAAGGGGACCTTAATGCAAATGGTTGCTGCAGATTGGTTGCGATCTGACAGAAGAGAAGATGATCTTGGTGGCCGTCCTGGGAGCATTGTGCAGGTTGGCTTTTTTGCATTGATGTTTTGGTTCTTAATTTTTATTATATTTAGCCATCAAGAAACTACTTATGCTTTATATTTTTATAAAGAAAAATCAATTTCACGATTTTTTTAACTTGCAGAAATATGCAGCACAGGGTGGGCCTGAGTTCTTCTTCATTATAAACATCCAGGTTAATCCATAGTCCTCGGCTTAGGTTGTTCTTACATAAAATTTAGCTTATGATATTAATTTAGGCTTTTCTTTGAACCAGGTTCCAGGTTCTACAACATATAGCCTGGCACTATACTATATGATAAACACCCCTTTAGAAGATTCTCCTTTGCTCGAGAGTTTTATCAAGGGTGATAATTCCTTCAGAGATTCAAGATTTAAACTTATACCATACATATCTAAGGTTAGTATAGCAATCACTGACGCAATCTGCTCTCCAGTTGCATCTGAATAGCTCTATATATCTATATATTTTGTTCTTTCAGTACAGAATATACAAAGCAAACAACGTAATATTTCAAACCCTTTTCCCAGTTGTAAAAAGCCATACATATTTTCATTAGAACATGCTTTTCCCATAACTATATGTATATGTGGTCCACGTTAAGAAGGAAAATATATGGATTGAGAGTTGACATTCCTGTTTCAGGGTTCATGGATAGTAAAACAGAGTGTGGGAAAGAAGGCGTGCTTAATTGGCCAAGCTCTTGAAATCAACTATTTCCAGGGAAAAAACTATTTGGAAGTAAGTTTAAGATTATCTGTTGAATAGTAACAACTTGTTAGGAAAATCTGGATAATTTGCATACATATATCAAGTTTGCCATTTTAAGTTGATGCATTTGAAACTATGTATGCTTTGGTGTGCCTTGTGGTCTCCGAAAAACAAAATATGCATGAAACAGTTAGTCACTGGTCATCTTTCCTGAGAAGCTAATCTTGGAATCTTGGCATCCATTTCAGATTGGGATTGATATTGGATCATCAAGTATTGCAAGAGGTGTTGTGAGTCTTGTACTTGGGTGCCTTAACCATCTGGTTATTGAGTTGGCATTTTTAATACAGGTAAAATAATATTGCAAATCTTTTTCCTTTTAATTAATTGAGAGCTAAAATTGGGGAACTTATATATCATTGAAAACTCGCATATGTTTAGATTTCGACAAAGGACATAAATAAATAAGTATATTCTCCTATATTTATGCACAACCGTTTGAAAAAGTATCTTATGATGACAAATGCCATTTGCCTTCTGAACGAATTGTTATTATTATTAATTAACATTATCATTATTAATATTATATGCTGATGTAGTATTAATTGCAATATATATTCAGGGAAACACATGTGAAGAGCTCCCTGAGTTTCTTCTTGGAACCTGCCGCCTTAACCATCTGGATGCCTCTAAAGCAGTTTGTCTAAAGCCTTGATTTTCAATGAAACTTGTGACAAAAGTACGTTTTGGAAGATAGAATTCCAAGTTGCAAATGTAGATAATTGAAATTCAACATTCTTGTTTCCATATACCTGATTTCAGAAATCATCATTTGTTCAGTCGATTTGAATCACACGGTAGTTTATGGTGCTGTGAGCATTGTTAGGATGAATATGGTTTGGTAGGAGTAGGATGAATCTTTGTAAAATAAAAAGTTGCATTCGTTCATTAAAATTGATTGATTATTTTTCTCCGATTTAAAGCGTCTTTCATTCCTTAGCAATTGTGTGTGGATAGGCAAGGAAATCTTAGCAGTTTTTCTCTTCCGAGTAAACCAAAGAACTGTGGACACTACTCAAGATAACTGAGATCCATTTAAAAGATTGAGGTCTTCCAACATATGTTTTTCCATATACATAGACCATAGACCGAATTCTTGACCAAATGGTTAAGGGATCAGAGGGGATGGATCCTTTCGTGTGGGATTTTCACATGAGAATGAGAGGGTAAAGTGTGACCCTCTTACTCTTCAAAAGGCAAGAGAAACACATAACTAGTACACATAACTAGTTTATATGTGATGACTTTGAATGATGTGAGATCACACTTTACTCTTGTGTGAAAATCACACTTAAGAAATTTCATTTTTGGGATCCAAATGTATACCATTAGCGTTATACTATCTTTGTGTTATGCTATCTTGGGGTTATATATTTAAGATAGTTTTTGAATTCATTTCATGTAACTTTTGTAACTACATAATTTAATCTAAATTATGAGCAACATCACTTTAGATTAAATTATGTTATTGTTTTTAATGAATTTTAGCTCAATTAGTAAAATTGTCGAAATTGTTAAAGTCAGACACCGTGATCAGGTTTCGAACTCTGACTCATGTTATCAATCGGTAAAATAAGTAACTAATTTTTTTTTTATTCCATAAAAAAAGTTATGCCAGTTGGTTTTTTTCCCCCCAATATTGTTGGTAGTGATGGGTGACCACTTTGTAAGACAATACACTCACAGCTATTGGAAAGAACGAACACAACAATGCATATGCATGAATGTAAATCTGATTTGCGTTTTCATTTATTTTCATAAGATAAGTTACAATAAAAAAAAACATTTGAGTCTTATTATTTCTAAACAAATCAAAATATGGCAGTCCAAATTATTTCTAATATAGATTACTCGTACTAATAGTGTCATAAAAAGGGATCAAATAGGAGCATTAAGAGTGAAATGCAAGTATTAGCATTGTGAAGCATAATTGTTTTCTACCAATTATAAGTGAGTGAACTTACATACTACCTACCGATCCAACCAACGACCTTAACACATGATACATACCAAAGTGAGTTGGCCCCCCTTTTATGTTAAACTATTGTTCGACGTGCTCATAAATATAATGTACATTAAAAAATGGGGAGTTCTATTGTGGATGATGTGAAATGTATTATTAAAATAAGTGATGTGTACACGTGAGACTCGTTTAAATACAAAAAATGGAGAGTTCTATCGCGGATGGTGCGAAACATAAGCCTTAGCATTATGAAAGATAATTGTACTTAGCTTGTACCATAAGTGAGTGTACTTGCATACATATCTATCTAACCAACGACCTTAACACATGATACATCATTATCAAAGGGAGTTGGCCCCCCTTTTATGTTAAACTATTGTTCGAGGTGCTCCTAAATATAATGTACAATGACAAACCTTTCTCCAACAAGATTAAATCCCATGATAAGATATTGTTTGTTGATTGTTTTCCATTAAGTACGATGATGAATTTGAAATGAACTAGTTAGTAGTTAGTAGTACTTGTAACAAACATATATAACATAACCTTACAAGGGGAACTCCTCTATATATTGAGGGTAATTGTCTTTAGTACTAATGAATTTTATTAGGGACATGTATGGCAGGTACACCGATTATTTTAAAGTTGCTGATAAGTTATAAATGTTGCATATTGGATTGGATTTCATTTAAACCATCCACAATTATTCACTAATAGATAGATTTGTATTGTACGTTCTATTAAAAAAATAAATAACTTGGAGATTGACCTCAAGTGGTTAATGTGAGCTCTCTCTATGATTGATCGTTCGAAAGAGCGCAAGTTCAATTCTCAATAGGAATAATTTTTGGCCAAATTTTTCTAACATTTGTATAAAATTCTTACTTTTAGTTGAAATTGTCTTCATGTAACATTTGCATAAAATTCTTGGTAGATTCACTTGGTTTACGTGCAAAACCTCTCGCATGTCTTATGTATTTCTTACCCTTTTGAACTATTTCAACCTAAGTTGAATATAAATTGAATAAGATTATGTTTGAGTAAGGGTTTGCCAAACATAGTTAATTTAAAATAATTGAATATCTATAGTTTATAACTTAATTCAATATTCTATATATTTCCAAAATAATTACATATGAGTGAAAGGCAAACGGGCAACAAGTTGTGCCGCTAATTCTTTTTGGATCAATGGCGATGTTTCTTTTGTTTTATTTTTAAAAAAGTGGATCTAAAATGCATAGGAGAATAAGACATATTTATTTGTATCATACTCCCTCCGGCCTCATATATATATATATATAAAAGCAAAAGTTACCTTTTTAGATTCATTAGAAAAACAATGTATCTAATCCAAATTATAGACAACATACATCTCTTTTTGAATGAATCTAAAAAAGTAATTTTTGCTTATATATGAGGCCAGATGGAGTAGTCGATTCATCTTGATTTTCTAGTGTGTATAATATATTCTAGCTAATGTTGTTACTATTAGTTCCAACTCTTTAAAGTTTGAATAAATATCACCC
Source organism: Trifolium pratense (assembly GCF_020283565.1). Lineage (NCBI taxonomy): Eukaryota > Viridiplantae > Streptophyta > Magnoliopsida > Fabales > Fabaceae > Trifolium > Trifolium pratense. Next base: position 52,695,260 of record NC_060065.1, on the reverse strand, counting down.
TTAATATTGATATTTTAATTGTATCCAAAAAAATATATTGATATTTTAATTAATATTTCATAATAATATATCAAAGAAATTGTCTCTCGAGAAAGGATTAAAACCACTTAATATCAGAACTGACCCCCAAATTAAATTAGGCGATCCAATACGACGGATACTGGTGGTAAAAACCAAAAAATAAAAAAAAAATTGTCTCTGGATCAAGAACGTGTTGCCAATTTTGATATTTTATAAAATAAAATAAAAAAATGACACTTATCTATCCTTATGATGCAGTTGAAAAGTATATTTAATTGAGCACTTAAGGTTTTTTTTTACTTAAAAAGGAATTCATTCAAATTCGTAGAATACATCGAACAATACAAATTCAAAACTGTTAAAAACTGAAAAGAATGAATCCACAAACAAACTAGCAGCACTCATGTTAATAACATACTGTACAACGACACAATGTCAGCTAATGTGACAAAGCATACAAAAATGATGAGATTGAGGTGCTCGGAATACCCATGTCTCTGAGTCTGCAATGTTGACGGCGCCAAAGTCATTGTTGAATATTCACCGGATCAAATATAATCAGTGAATCTGAACCGAACAAACACCGTACCAAGACAACAACCAATAAAACGCTGCACCAAGACGACGACCAACAAAACGTCGCGCTAAGACGATAAAATTACAAAAAAAAGCTAAATATATGTGAAGATCATTTATTTAATTGAAAGGAAATAAAAAGAAACAATTTAGATGAGTGATTTCGGGTCTAAAGTTTACTTAATTAAAAGGCCTCATATTTTGTTATTTTCAAAAGGAAAATGTTAATGAGTGTCCTCGTGACACTCTTTAAACATCTTAAATAGTAAGTTTTTGTGAAAATGTATGAAGTCAACACATTGAAAATTAAAATATTTTACTTTTCGCATATATTATTTTCTTAAATAAAATACTTAACGAGTATTCCGGGCACTAGTTAGCAATACCCAAAATTGAAATACTTCACTTGTGTATTATGCACTTTGCCACACAATACCTCATGTCCCATGACTATTTGTCCTTTCATTGCTTGTTGGACCAAATTTACAGTGTGCAAATGTGACAACTCTTTCACTATTTATAAACTTATTTTTATCGTTGAATTTAAGTCTCACAATTAGATCAAATATAATATAATATGTTCCCCAAACTTAGCTCAATTCACAGAGATATTATATTATAAAAAATATATATAATACATAATGATCGAATAGTAAAAATAAACATGTATATGATGTAAGATTTATTTCACTTGTTGTGCCAAAAACCTATTTAATACTGTTGTTTTCCATATAATAAGCACTTAACGATACTTCCTTCACGAATTTTTTTTCTACCCCTACATTTATCCCTATACCCCAACAATTTTTAAAATATGTCAAGAAAGTAACATAAGTAACATGGATCAAATTAGTCCTTATCATATCACTACTTGCACTACCAAATGATTTGTGGGATATGTGTTTTTCTTACTTCCTTTTCTCTTCATATTCATTTTTCCTCTTGATTTTACCATTTTAATTTATTTTTATTAGTTTTTTAAAAAAATAAGCTAAATGAAATATATAAATAGAGTTAAACCTAACAAAAGAAGATTTACAAAGTGACCGGAAGAAAATATATACAAGATTAACAAAACCGCTTTAAACAGCATAAGTTAAAGCGAAAAACAAATTTTTTCTTCCTAGACTTTAACTACCATCACAATACACATTTCACCTTATCGATCATCGTTTGCAGACGATGTTTTATGGGCAAAAAACTTGCTATTTTTTTCTTTTCAAAGTTGTCAACAACAAGCCAACCAAATCACTTGTAAGTCTGGTCGAACATCTTTACCAAAAATATAAACATTACAAAATTGCATCACATGTTCATCGACAATATTGGATAGATGACCATTAACACCTAACCAATTGGGAACTTTGCTCCAAAACACTTGAGAAAAATCGCAACAAAAAACTAAGTGATTAGAAGTTTTCTCGACTTCACAACCACTTACACATAGTAAAGAATCCAAATGTACCGTTCTGTGGCGAACCAAATTATCTTTTGTTGATAATCTATTATTTAATAACTGTCATTTAAAAAGAGACACCTTCAAAGGTGCAATCGTGTTCCAAATAACATACAATGCTATCAGAACAATATGAGTTAACAAATGATAAGCTTCGCTAACGGAATAACATGTATCGGGGACATGACTTCACTTTCATTGATCTGTGACATCAACCTATAACAATACGTGATCCAACGCAACAAAACACTTCAAATACAATTCATCTTCACATGCAAACAGATTCCGGCGCCATCTCCACCCCTCACCCCCTTGATACATCTCTCCCACCGTAATCTTTTTATCAACAAATAAATAAAAAACTCTAGAAAATCTAACATTAAGAGGTTTCTCACCTAACCAATTATCTTTTCGAAATTACCAACCATCCTACTATATTATATTGTTATTCTCGAACCAACGACCTACACTCACTCGCCCATCTTCCAAGCCATATTTAGCAACCAACACTTTAAACCATAATCCCTCTTGATCTACCAACAATATCCAATTCCACTTTCCTAAGAGAGATAGATTAAATTCTCTAACTCTCTTAACCCCTAACCCTTCAACCTCCCTATCAAGACAAACTTTTACAATTAATCACCACTAATGCATTCATTCAATAATCATCAACATTAACCCCCACCAACAAATTCTTTTGAAAATTAACGGTTAACCTTTATTTTTTTTATTAGCTAATATCGTTAAATGCCACATAAATAATTTAACAATCTAAGTCATTATTTAAGAGACAATTCAACGAATGATATCGGTTCAAAAACTATATTGGCTCTTTTTTTTTTTTACCAACCATAAATTGTTTCAAGTAATTAAAAATATAAACATCTTATAACCATGAATTCAATCGTTGACTCTTCTTACGTATAGAAAAAATTCATCTTCTATTTCTTTTAGTGAGAAAAAATAAAACCGAAGCATAGGAGAAAAAAATTCATCTTCTATACTCCACAAATTTTTCAACAAATAAAGATGGCAAAAATTTCGTATCTTTTAATACAATAGTTCTTTTTGCATGGGACAAAAATGTATATAAAGGACAAGGCAGTATATACCTTTTATTTTTTGACAAGAATTAAGGTACTATTTCTAAAAATATAAAAAAATAGAGATAATTAGAAAGAAAAAAAAAAGTAATAATTGTGATTGGTCCCGCATCGAGCGTCGGTGATCGCTGAATGGATTTTGTTTTTGTGTGTATCAAATGAATGAATCTGCGTGTGATACAATCATTCAAATAAATATTAATTTTAATTTGTTTGAGATCCACCACCTATTTTTTTTGCTTTTAATAATTCATTTTAGATCCATATCTCATGCTCCATCACCGTTACACCTTCATTTGACCAACCTTCTTTATTTCTTTTCCTTTCTTTCAATTTCAACATTTTTCCTTTCTTTAATTAACTCAACATCTTTTTTGTTGGCACACTAATATAGACTATAATTCATGCATAATATTAGTAATAAAAAAAAAGTATAAAAAATGACATATCACATTTTTCTATTTTCATGAATTATTCTTAATATATGTCAAAAAAAAAAAAAGAATTATTCTTAATATAATGATTAAAATTATTCATAAAGGTTTTCAAACTAAAAAATACAGTAATGTTTATAAAAGTTTTGTCACACCTCTAAAAGTTAAATAATTTTTTTTCTTTTTCTTTTTGGATTTCATTGATTTGAAATAATTTTATACGAGACACTATTAAATAATAAATATAGACATCTCATAAAAAAAATATAGACATTGATTAAATAAAATTATATAAACAAAATTTGAAATGTTAAATTATAACCATTTGAATAAAAAAAAAAGAATTTAATTTATATGCACCGTCGGTGTAAAGTTATTTTGCACATGCGTCCAATAATATACCGACACATCATGTATGGTAATTAAAAACACATGATGTGTCACATTCATTAAATGATGTGGCAACGCGTCATTGGATGTATGTGTAAAAAAAAATTACACCGACGGTGCACAACAATTAAACTCAAAAAAAAAAACTGTAAAGATAATTATATTTAAATTAAAAAAAATTAAGTTTCAGTTCATTTCTTCTTGAAAGGTACGCATAATCCTGCTTTGCAATTTTTACATTTTTGTAACTTTAGCTTTGTTTTTTTTTTTTGACATATTGTAACTTTAGCTTTCTTACCTTTAAACAATAAGAATTATATACAAAAAATAGTAAATCGAATATATATAAAAAACATATTAATAAAAGTAGGGTTATTCATTTCACACAAAAAAAATGTAGGGTTATTCAATAAAGGTACAATTTTAATTACACTTCGGGTATTATCCATTTAGGCAAAATATTTTAGGAAATAATATCACATTATAACATACTAATGAAATATAATTAGGGAGAAAATTTAGGTAAAGTATCGTATATTCTTTTGGTCATATTTTCAATTAAAATTTGACACATCAACTATTTTTTTCATGTCAGTTTTTAACAAATTAACACTAAAAATGGAGATATATGGTAAAAAATTGTTGATGTGTCAAATTTTAAGTGGAGAACATGACCAAAATGATATATGATATTTTACCTAAATTTTCTCTTATAATTAAATATAGAAGAAATATATACCATTCTTAAACGATAACTCGCAAATTTTACACCTACGCCGCCCCCTTCCACGACAACTCGTATATATTTACTTGGTGAATATATGTACCAAAAAAAAAACTTCTTTTATGAAATAATATTATGACATACCATTATAAAGCGTCATTCTTTATTTATTTATTTTTTTACGAAAGAACATCATTCTTAACTCTTAAGTAATTATATAAAGATATCTGTTATTACTCTTTGAAACTTAAAATCTTCTTGACTATAATAATAAGGTCGAAACCGGGATCCAACTAGCACAAACTTTTTCTTATATAAAAATAAAATCATTATTATAGGAAAAATCAAGAACTATAAGGTATCTTTTTCTTCTTTTTCTGTTTTTTTTTTTTAAGAAAATGTTTGAAATTTTGTAAAAATAAATAATAAGTTGTGAAATTATCACTTAGAAAAGAAAAATAAAAAATTGATTTAAATCACGAGAGTAGAATGAGGGCTTCCACATAGTAACACAGCGCCTGCAAAAACAAAACCTAATTTACCAAACTCAGACACAGAGATTTTCTCTTCCTAATTTCCTAAGATCTTTCTTCTTTCTTGTCTCAATTTTATCTTCACTTTCTCTCTCTCCGTTCTCATATCACTGCAATGTGCTTAATTTCATCACTCTTTCACAACTATGCCTGAGGTTTGTTACTTTCTAAATCCCCTTTTTACCCCCCTTTTAACACTAGGTATTGGAATTTCATGCTTTTTTTCGTTTTTTTTTATCTGGGTATTTTTTATTTCTGTTTATAATGGTGGGAATTGATGAAATTTGGTTGATTTTGTTGCCTTGCGTGAAAAATACAATGTGTGTAATTTCACTGTAACATGGTTAATTATGGTTAATTACGTGGTTTTACAAATTGGGTCAGTGGAGATAATGTTTTTGTAGCATAAAGTTTGAATTTTTGCGTGGTTTTGAACCAATGATTTTTTTATAGTTTGTTTTGTTGAAATTTGAGTTATGTTGTGTTGTGTGGAAGTAAAGGGTGATAATGTGTGTGTTTGATGAAATTTGATGGACTTTTGTTATGTTTTGAAACAGGATATTCCTAACATGAAGGACTCTTGGTTTTTTGACAAGAATTTTAACGGTTTGGAGGATGAGGTTTTCGATGATGTTCTCCAGTTTTTTGATTTTCCATTGGAAGATGTAGAAACTAATCCTGCTGAAGAAGATTGGAGTGCTCTTGGAGAGCCGTGTTTTGATGTGTTTCCAGAGCCACCGGTAGGATTGTGTGCCAAACCCAAAATTGAGAATCCCCAACTTGGGAATGGCTTCTCTGCTCCGGTGAGTATAATCTCGGTAATTATGCTAAATTGGATTACTACTTTGATGTTTTTGTCTGGTTAACTTATTTTCTGATGTATTGTCTCTTTGGTAGTAGTTGTATACATGAAAACTTGTGATTACCTGATTATACTTCAATGCAGTGATCTTATATTTGATGTATTAATTGTATACATTGTTTTATTATGTGAAGTTGAAAACGACGTCAATCTATCGGCTTGCTGACCATGGTTGTTTTGTTTGAGATGCTTTATGTTTATGCTTAATGAATGAAATGTTTTGCGGAATTTTCAAATAGGACCTTTAGTATGAAGTGTTAATGCTGTTAGTTAGACAGCTGTAAGTCTTTACAAATTAGAACTTTTGCACGACGAGTGACTTGCTAAAGTAAACTAGAATGGCGGCTATGAAAATTGTCAGATTGAACAGAAAAGTATATTAATTAGTAACTAAACTACTTTGTGGATTAAAGAGGAGATGTGTAGGATGAATTTGGTGTCATTTAGGTTAATGTGAGTGAAAAAAATGGTTGTTACGCGTGTTATAGATTCAGTTGTCATGCTTTTAAATATATCTAATACAAAAAATCGTGGAAGGATCCTCTACCTTTATTGCGGAAAAGCCGCCTGCCTTTTTTCTCGAAGACATCAATTCTGTCAACCTTATCTCCCCATTTTTTATCATCCTTCTCTCTCTCTCTCTTTTACAGCCTAAAGGATCTGTTTCATTCTCGGGAAAAAGGTAGGGAATCTGTTTAACTACTTATAATTGTCCTCTGTATGATTTTACGATTCAAACACTCTGTGGTGGTACTCAAAATTCCCTTGGAAGTGTGCTGTCGATATTGTTTACTCATTCTCGGTACTCGGTAGTAACAGGAAATCACAAAGAGTATATTATAGTTAAAAAATTGACGAGAAAGGTTCCCCTGTTTCATCTGCTGCTGCACTAATTTGCTGTGGAGATGCTGCTATTGTTTTGGCTATATTTTGCAGTCTTTATGCACCTAAAATTCGAACTTTTCATGGGTTTCACAACAAAGGGAGGAGGAAGGTAGGAAGCTTTGAGCAATCTCTTTCCTCTCCCATTAAATTTGCCGGAACTTCTCTTGGTATACATTTTTGGACGGCATTAGAAGACTTTGGAAAATAAAAAGATGACAGAAGAAACATAAACGGGAAAAAGAAAGATATAGGTTGGGAAACGGGTCATCTGGTTAATTTTTAGTTGTGTTGTAGTAAAGAATTAGCAATCACTATTGTTTGGTTCTCGGATTTAAAATTGTGTTTATGACAATTTTTGTGTTATATATTGCTCATAAATTTTATTCAGTTAACTTAATTGTTTGTCAAAAAAAAACATTGTTGAGAGGTCTAATAAGTAGTAACACAAGCAGCAACATCGGTAGTCTTATAAGTTATAACATGAACTTCTATGTAATTAATTTGCAGCTATATTGATAATTTTTAAATATATTAGTTTTCACCATGTAAATTTGTAAGTCTCAAGTTCTAACAACACCTTGGTACTCATACTTATATTTATAGGCTGTTCTCCGAGAAAGTGAGGAAGTTTCTTTTCAACTATATTAGAACAGTGTTTGGTTATTTTGGATGATGAATAAATGGTATGCATGTGTAAAAAAGATGTATATTTACTTCCTTAAGCATTAGACTATTAGATGAATGTGCCTTGTATGATAATATTTGGTAAATGGTGGGATCCAGTAATAACTAACTGGCCCCTTGCACAAAGCAATTTCTGTTTCTGCTGAAATTTAATTTGATGAAGCTTCTTGCAACTTGTAAGGTGACTGAAAGTAGACTTTGCTGATTATAGCTTTTTAAACGGATATAATTCAATATAATGAAACAGAAAATTGTTACGTATCAAGTCTCTTTAGTCACACTTTCTTAAGAGACAAGAGTTTGAGACCATCTGTGAAGTATCGTAAACTGAAATTGTAATAAGTAAGTTGTTTGAGTGACTTAGTTTATTTGAACTGACAGCATCTGATAATTGATAACTATACTTTATGATTGTGTTTTAGCGAAGTAGCATATCACACAGATTCCTCTTTCAATTATTAATTCGAATAAGCTTATGCATTCGATGTTGCATCCAATTTTTATATTTCATTTTTAGTTGGTTTGATGGTAACTTGGCATTGCAGTGCAATGAGATCTCCCCAATGATAAAAGTGCCAAGAACTGCTGGACCAGCATATGGAAAAACTCTTCCCAACAATGGATCTTTCTTTGAAAAAAAAGTTGTGCTTCAATACAGCCCGGTTTCTGTTTTCGAAGGAAGTAGTGCTTCCTCAGGTGAGAATTCCAGCTTTGATCTGCCTGTGATCCCAGTAAAGCGTCCTCGAAGTAAACGCCGGCGTCCTTCAAGCTCAAATCCTGTATTCTCGCTTTCTTTCATTGCTAATCCATCGGCATTTCAAAAATATCTTAAGACACCTGCCTCCGACTCAGATTTAAACAGAGTAAAGAAACAAAGAAAAAAGGACGACTCTGTGCTCTCAGGTGATGCTGAGACAAAGAGATCCTCATCACAAGAATCAGCTATCATTAGAAAATGCACACACTGCGAGGTCACAAAGACTCCGCAATGGAGAGAGGGACCTAAAGGCCCAAAAACACTGTGCAATGCTTGTGGTGTTCGGTACAGGTCTGGACGCCTCTATCCTGAATACCGTCCTGCAAACAGCCCTACTTATGTAGAATCAGTCCACTCAAACTGTCACAAGAAGGTTCTGGAGATGCGAGGCGTAGTCGTCAAAGAAGGTGTTAGGGGACGTTCTATGTTGGCTTCATCAACTCTTTCCGGAAATTCTGTAGGACAACAACATTCTCATGGATCTTATTGACGACGAATGGTACTTGTACCAGACAGGAACCTCCTTTGTTTGTGGTTTTAATTTTAATTTTAGTCTATGTTATATTACTTAGCATCATTTGTTTAATTAATGTAAATTGATTGGTGATTATAATAAGGTAGTTGCAGCAGATCAGTGATTAGTGCTTTGTTAGGCATTGAGGAAACATTAAAGTTGGAAGAGGTTGAGAAATGGTATGTTAATGTAGATGTATAACTTGATGATGATGATGATGATGACATGGCATGGCAGTGAAGCTACATGGTTGCTGCATGTGCTATGAAGACATGAAGTCAAAGGATTAATTAAAAGACAATGATATCACATGTATGGTAACATGGCACAAATCTGTTGTGGAAGAGCACATGCAATGCCTATTGTATGAGCAGACAGCTTCAAAATGGGTTTTGTTATTTACCATTTTTATAAACAAACTATTAGAACTTGTTTTTTTTTTAGCATTATTAGTTTGAAGAATTAGCTCCTACTTAAACTTTGGTGGTCAGTGTCTGCTGATCTATAATTTGTTTTATAAGGATTTTGTTGTTGATTTTAATGTATTTTATTATATTTTATACATTTTAAATATTTTTATTTTATTGAATGTCCATTTTACTATTTATTTGTTTCATGCTGTCATTGTCACTATTTGTTATGTTACTGCTGTTCATGTTTTGTTTTTGACAGTGTGCAAGGGTTTGTTGATTTTGCTTTGAACAAGTTTTTTTTTTTTTTTTTTCTAGTCTATGGTGCACAAGTGAGACAAATATTTAACCTTGCAGAGACTTGTTTTCACTATTTGATTACTAAGTCTCATCATTTAATTAAATGAGATGTGATGTGACATATTGGTCTAACCTAACCGTGAAACTTATTAATTCAATGTTGAAAATATGTTTGTGTGCGAAGAAAGACTTGTCTCAATTGTGCATGGTAGACAAAACCTTGTTTTTTTTCTTCTTTTATTTCGAAAACTTAGGGTGAAGGAATGGTGCCCTAATCCAAGGTAAGAAAGACTTTAGGACTCAAATATCACTTACAAAGGTAATTACATTTACCTCATTCCAAAGATACTAGCGGAGCTCGAACTCGGGACGAGACTTCTCTGATTTAAGACCTATCTTTTTACCATATTTTGGAGTTAGACAAAACCTTATTTAGTTTCACTCGTATTTTGTTGTTTACAATGAAGCTGAGAATCGAACCTAAAGCTTTTAGAATACTACATAAACACCTCACTATTAGATCAAACACGATGGCTTGTTTCACTCATATTTGATGAGCCTGTTTAGTTTTTTTTTTTTTTTTGGTGAATTTTGATGAGTTTATTGGACTCTAAAAACTATTTTCTGAAATTATATACAAATGTATTGCAATAACTTGATTTGTGCTCTATAAGCTAAATTTTCAAATATTCTGAAAACTATTTTCTTTTGCTGTAATTTGAATATCATGAATGAGAAACATAACTCTACCTGAAGAGTTAACATTGTTGTATTTATAGGGCTAAATTTGAATCTAAGTGAATTATGAAAACTAGTTTACCTAACATAAACATAAATAATTTAGCTGTAAGACTGGAAAGACATAATTTGAACACTTGCACCAGTACACCACCCCAACTCCTAACAAAAGGCATGGGTTATGTGTGTCCCATAATAGAAGTGAGTAGCAGTGTAGCACACCATTACTCCTTATGTGTCCCACACCAGTTTCTAATTCTCCACGTTTCTAATTAATAGGCTTAAATTTTAGGTTAATTGCATATTTAGTCCCTTGTGTTTATTTTAGGTTTCAATTTGCTCTCAAGTTGGTCCCTTGTGTTATTGATCTCAACATAAGTTGGTCCCTTTTGTTAATTTTTGAGTTAATTTTTTCTAACTTTTTGTTAAATTTTGAGTTAATTTCTTCTAAAACTTTCACATAGTACTCTCCTAAGTGGTCCACGTACACAAATGCAATAGACAAGTCGACGATTTAAACAAAAATCTGACGAAAAAGACCAACTTGAAACTTTTTAAACATAAGAGACCAAATTGAAACCTAAAATAAATATAAGGGACCAAATATAACGATTTAATCCTAAATTTTACGTGGTTGATATATCATTGATACTTTTAGAAGTTTATTCGGTTTTAAATATAGGAGAAAATTTTATATAAAAATAAAAAATTTGGTGAGTTGAGTTTCAGAAGTTCACTAGGGTCAGAGTTTGCCTCAAGCTCGAAGAATGCTTACAGAGGTACTTAGATATTGTCTGCCAACAAGGTTCTAAAGTAAGCATAAGAAGTTTGAATCCACCCACACTTTTGCAAAGTATGAGTCAATTTATTATCAACCGGATTAACTTAAGTTGGCTTTACTTAACTATAAATAAGATGTTTCGTATATGTTGTGTTTGACCATTTAATTTTTTTTCTGCTAAATTTTGCTCTTTGAACATGGTCCCCCAATCTTGATTTCATGGCTCCACACCAAGAGGATTGAATGGAAGGGTAGTTTACAAATATATACCTTTTAAAATAAATGAGTGTAGTTAGAAATCAGGAGGTGTAAGTATCATCTTCTCATTGTTTGGGCCTTAAAGTATTGATTGTGAACATTGACCAGATTGATCCAATACAAATATAAACCGGACTAGTTATTCATGTCTCCAAAGTCAGAAACTTTTATTTCATACCCCCTATTTATATTCCTACTCTCAAAACACATGAACTATTCAAAATATTTTTAATTAAAATAAATAAATAAACTAAAACCAATTTTTTTACTTTCTAAAATATTCTAATTATTATTTTTACTGAGACTGCATCAAAAGTAATCTCTTCTTAATTATACACATAAAGAAAAAAAAATCAAGGAAAAATAACAATGATTGCTAGAAGAAAAAGAATGAGACACATAATCAAATAAAAATCCTAATCTTCGACAAATTAAAGGGATACTTATGACAAACAAATAATTCACAAGATTGATTAGGGATTAAATTTGCCCGTGAATGGAGTTCTCCGTAGATACTATTTTATATGAAGCGTCGTTAGTGGGAATTTTCTCTCAAAAGAAGTTTAGAAATGAGGATGAAGAGCATACTCCCGTTCCATGAAGTGTAACAAAGTTTTATATATGCATTCAATTAAATCACATCATAATACTTTATTTTTAAATTATCTTTTAAAATGTATCTAGAAATATTTATATAATGAAATTTTAATTAAATGTATATTATCATTAGGAAAATGCTAAACAGTGCCCCCGGGGCACTAGTTAAGAATGCAAAAATAGTAATTTGGCATTGGAATTTGTGCAGTCAACTTCTCGAAAGTTTAAAAAGTGTTATTTTCTTTTCAAAACTTTCTAATTTTGGTTTCCTTAACCAGTGCCCCCGGGGCACCGGTTAGCATGACCCTTATCATTATATACTGTATAAATTAAATTTACTCTATGCTAATTGATTTGTTGAATTGAATATGTATTGCACGTGTAAAAGCTACTATGTGTTTATACATAACATGTCCCATTTTTTAAAGGAAAATTAACTCTTTGAATTGAAATGGTCCTATGTCACCTTAATAAAGGAACTACATCCACCCTACTACCTTTTCTTTTTATGAGGCAGCCTATTTTTTCTTATAGCAAGCACCAATCTAGCTACCTACCTCTGTGGTTTAATTTTTTTTATTTTTTTTGTAAAGATTTAATATACCCTAACAACTAAGGGTTAAGGCATGTATAAGTTGTTGGGAATAAAATAATTAAAAGTACATGTATTAATCACAATGCAATAAGGGCTTCTATCCTTCGTACCATAACATTCTTTGATATGCAGCAAATGTAATTAATTTTTACTATATGCATACCATATCCTACTACTTTATGGGATAATCTAGGTGTATGCTAGGATCAAAATAATTCATTCTTCCTATTTTTGTTTATGCTTGTACTATTTATTCATTCAAACCAATATATTTGATTCAAACCAATAAATACAGTACTATTTATTTCATTCAAACCAATAAATACAGTACTATTTATTTTGCTCACTAGATATATTTGATTTAAATTTAAATAAAATACATTAAATTATTATTCATAGTTAAGATTGGGAGAGTATGGTGTTTATGATCTGTTTGTGTTGTATAATCCTAGTAAAATAGACCAATATATTGGCTGAAGTTCTAAGTATGATTTACCACTAAATTCTTTGTTACAAAGAAAAATAATTAAACAATCCAATATCAAAAAATTTAAGGACATTTTGGTAAAATCCTACCTTTCTTCTCCCCCCCCCCCCTCTCTTTCTCTCTCCATCAATCCAATTGGATCTCCTCACCACCACCATTGTCGTTGTTTCTGTCTGTGATTCTCCGACTCACTCTTGTCGTCCGCATCTCTCTTTAGTCGCCAAGCTCTCAGTTCTCTCTTTGGAGCATCGGTGGCGGTGTCCGACGAGAGAGAACACATGGGGGGGTAGTGAGTTTTGTTTTGGTGGGTCGATTTTTTTTTTTTTTTTGGTGATGAGAGAAGGAAATTCTATCATAGGCACAACCCCAAATCAATAATATTTAAAGCTATCTGATCCACAGTAAAAGTCTCGGCCCTTAATCCAACAAGTGGCGAAACTTCAGTCAAATCCATACATGCATGTTTTCTGCCTATCCACCCATACACCATCATATCTGTTGGTCTGAGAGTTGATCGTCCTTCATGTGAATCGGTCAAAAAGTTCACAAGGCCTCCTTTTTTACAAATATTCATGTGCGTCTAAAAATATCAAAAAGGACATATCGAACAAAGTCGTGCTTGTATTTGAAGTCTGGAAGCTCTCTAAAATGCACTGTGTGATCCCCAAAGTTGTCTTACGACAAACAAGACAAACCTCATCAATAGTAAATAAAGGGATCATAAGGCGGTATTTAAGGATAATGTGATACTCCACTGGTGACATATGCTGACCTAATTCATCAATAAGAATATCAAGAAGAAAATTATGATCATGTGCGGCTTGCAAACACTCAAAAACTGTTTTCTGTCTTGTGGTCATACTAAACTTAACTTTCATGTCCTGAACAATTTTACCAAACAAAACACGCGCCAAACACATGTCAGGCTTTAAAGGGGATGATGTCCTTCCTAGTAAAATTGCTCAAATCAAAATTAGAAATCGTTTCATGAAGATCATCCAAAACACGACCAAAATCAAATTTATACCACATACTCCACTATTTCTCAATATATCTATTAAATAAAATTTTCTCTTTCTTAATAAAGTAAGGATAAAAATGACTTAACATAACAATATTTATTATTTCTTAATCTATGTGTAAAACTCTAAAAAAAACAAAAGTTTTAGGACGAAGAGAGTAGTATTTTAGGAAGAAAAAAAAAACATAAATGGGCTGGGCTTGAATATTTGGGCCCTATTAATATGGGAAGTAGCCCGAGATTGAAGAATTTGTATTTTTTTTTTACCAAAGTATAAATATTAGTAAAAGTTACTGTAAAAGATAAACTTCCTTATTATTGCGTCTAGAAGGTAGGTAGATAAGGGTTTGTGAAGATGTCATCTTCTTCAGTGAGGTATGTCAAGATTATTATCTGTTTAAGATAAGATCGTTTTGAATTTATTAAATTAGTTTAATCATTTTATTGTTTTGGTAATGAAATATGCAGTGAAAAAAGGTTTACTGCCGTTGAGATTGAAGAAGAATACGACACTTTTAGAGATGATATCTATATGTGGCAACAAACGTTTGATAAGTCTAAATCCAACGAGGACAATGTCATTGTAAGTTCAAGTTTATTTCAAAAAATATTGTCAAAATGCATGTAGAGGTTTTTAAGTTGCTTAATTGCTTATTTGGTCTCTTTATGATTATTTTAGGTTTTGATTTGGTTCCAATCAAATTTTTGGTTTTTGTTTTTTCACCACCAGTTAATCTGGTTCGGGGGTCAGTTCTGTCATCAAGTGGTTTCAGTCCCCTCTTGATCGCAACTCTTGATCGCAGTTGCGGGATTGAACCGCGGTCCTCTCTATCAAGTTCAGCGTCAATCTCTGTTGAACCAACTAACGATTGGTGGTTCCAGTCAAATTTTTGTTTAAATCTTATACCTGACTAATGGATTTGTGTATGTGTACAACTTAAGAGAGTACTATGTGAAAATTTTAGAAGAAATTAACTCAAAATTTAACAAAAAGTAAAGAAAATTTTAACTCAAAGTTTAACGAAAATGACAAACTTATGTTGACTTCAATAACATAAGGGACCAACTCGGAACTTTTTAAATGGGACCAAATTGAAACCTAAAATAAACACAAGAGATTAAATATGCAGTTAAGCGTTTCTAGGCTTGTAACACCTAGGTCCTATTTTTAAGTAACGGAAGATAACTGGAAGCCCTTAAATGTTACTACAAATTACCATGTTACTTAAAAAAATCTCAACCTATATGTTACAAATGTCAAACTTATAGACCTCTGGATGCATTTTGGCTGTTAAGTTTTTAATTGGATCTAAAGTAGTAATAGATACATGATGGTGGTTTGTTTTGATGTTGCAGAAATTTCCAAAGCGTGTTGTTGAAGAATGTTTGTCGAAGGAACAGAAGTCGATAACATTGATTTATGAAGAAGATGTTAAGTCTTATGAATGCGATATCGAGACTATGAATGATGGAAGTAATGAGAAATATATTTCAAAAGCATGGTTTCAATGTGTGGAAGAAATGGGAGTGAAAGATGGAGCTAAGTTGTTGTTCACTGCCCAAAATCCCCCAGAAAATATGGATCTTCCCCCAACAAAAATGTATGTTTATGTTATCGAATTCTAGAATGGTAGTTGAATCAAGTATTTGCAATGTTTTGTAACTTTTGGAAGTAGTTGAATGTTGTAATAGCAACTTATCAGGTGAACCTTAGTATGGAAACTGTTAAATTAAGTGATGAATTTGTTTGAATGTTATAATTTAAGTTTATATTTTAATGTACTATTGAACTAGAAGCATTATAATAGCAAACAAAGGAAAGTAGAATATATAATTAAAAGACTTTGAGCAAACATAGCGATTTGGATTAAGTGCAGTTGCTGATTCGCTACACAGCTGCAGTCAATCATAAGGACCGTCCGATTAAGATCGAACGGTTCCTATTTGAAGACAGTTTTTAAATTTTGTTTAGTATTAAATTTTCATGATTAAATCAGGAGCTTCCCCCAACCCCGTTCGTTCTACCGTCCAAAAGCCGTCGTTCCTATTGGGTCGTGTGTGGCAAGCAGTTGGTCCTGACTCTAACAAGTAAGTAAACCATCTTTGAATGCCCGTGCATTCATAGAAGGTAAATCAGGACAGGAACAGTCTCCGATAGTCAGGTACAAGCAAGTAAACCTTGTTACTATAGTTTGCGCTACTGAGATCATCGTTTATTGGGAGAGAGAAAGCTTTTGCGCTTGGGATCTTGAGCCAACAACATTTTTTATTGTACGGTTATAAAGTTGTTGACTGCACGCCGTCACTAATTTCTGATAGAATCCAGGTCTCAAACAAAGACTTGACAAAATAGAGGTACAATACAAACACTAAAGACATGTAACATTTTGTCTTTGTAGTGAGGACTTATTGAAAAGTAGACTTAAATTGGTGACATAGTGACATTTTCTACAACATAAAAACGTGACACTTATGTTTGTGTGTGAAAGATCAAATTTGAAGCGAATAGTTTTCCCAATCGTGAAGAAGTTTGTTTGACAAGTTTTTCGACTCATATCCTATCGATGTTATATTTGAATCATTAGAAGTCATGACCGAAAGCATTTGTTTAATAGGTCGTTCTCCACAAAGGATAACAAAGTTGAAGTTGTCTTGTCTTGTATAAGAAACCTTGATAAATTGATGGGGAGTTTCTGCAAAAGATGGAAAAGAAGCTACAATTTTATACCAGTAAGTGTGAGGGATAAAGTTTTTCATCTTTTGAATTACAACATTAAAAATTTTTGTCATTGCTTTTCCGAATGACTTATGTTGTGTTTCGCATGTTGTGCTGCAATTTTATACTAACTGAAACTGAAGCAAAGTCTAGCAAATTTTTCCTAACAAAATCTAGACGATAGATATCACATATTGTGTTGGGTCTCGTATGTCTAGAAGAAATTTGACACAAATTTTAACTTTCTTTGTCTCAAAATTTTTGTGTATAGTTAAACTTTGAGAAATACTTAGACATACAATTTGATATCAACACTATATTTTAATGAGTTTCGAGAAATTCTTGAGTGAGTTCTCACCTAATCATTAATGATTAGACACAATCAATCAAATAATTACAAATAATTTTTTTAATTGTGTCTAATCATTAATGGTTAGGTGATAACTCACTCAAGAATTTCCCGCAATTTCTCTGATCGAAGAAAACTCTTTTCTTTACTCGAGATTAGCAATATGGAAAGTTTAGCGAGCTTAATATATACAAGTGTTATTCCGTGAAATAACTCGAATTTCAAATCATTCGATGAGCTAGTTCAGGTTTACACCAATGATAGTCACAATCAGTGCAAGGGAACTAGGGAAGTCAAGTAGTTAATCACTGAGATTCGCTCGCTCCGAGTAAATCAAGTTTAGCGCAACTCAAAACCTGAGTTCCCAAAAATACCATGTCTTTCTTGGTTGGTAAATTTCATATATTTCTTTTCCTCTTCTCAAATCTAACATCAACACTTATTTTGTGTGTATTATTTTATAAGGTATATGATACATTGTTAATTTTTGTGTGTCTAAATAATATAACTCTTGAAGTTTTTCTAGTAGCACACCACATCACCCAAAACCAATAATAGTTTGGTGGGGATGGGGTATATGTATGATCCATTGTAAAATAGTATGGACTATATAGTTGACAATGGGACATGTATTATGTATATACACACATGTTACATGTATTTAGAGCTAAGATAGCTTTATGATTTCATCAATTATCATTGTCAGAATCAGACCAAGATCAGAGGAGAAGACAGTGACACCCTTTTTTCTAATTTTTCTCATCTTTGTTGTTTTGGGCTGTCACAAAACAATTGCGAAAGTTATGTTCATATGTCAATTTTTTGGGGCCCATTTCCCTTATGTCGTCTTAGGTATGGGCCATGTTTGGTTTTGGAAGGAACCGTGACATAATTCTTTGACAACTTTTCCTTAACAAAAATTGATTCTTTTGCCATTTTGGATGCATGTAAGTTTTGATGGAACACCTTACCTTATTATGTAGCCTTAACTTAGCTTAATACGTCCCTTAAATAAATACCAACATAAGAAAGGTGTTTATATGGGATTAGAAGGAGAAATATTGGACCCGTTTGTTTTAGATTTTTCAGCAAAAGAATCAACTTTTTTTGTTTTTTTACTTGTGGTTGTTTCAGATTTCTTTTTAGTAAAACATCATTTTTTTTCCTTCAAAATCTATTTTTTTGAAAATCATTTTCTAAGAAAATAGATTTTAAACAAATGCAAAATAGCTTTAGATTTTCTTCAAAATCTTTACAAAAAAAATCTCTAAATTTTTTTCAAAAAAAATCACTTTTTTTTTAAATCTTAAACAAGCAGGCCCATTATTTATTTGTTTATAACATGTGACATTATTTATCAACAATAAATATATTCAATTGGTAAGAGTTTTTTTTTTGTTGGTAAAATTGGGAAGAGTTTTAGACCACTTAAGTAGATAGTCGAGGAAAAAAAAAATCTTATTTTACTTTGGAGGGAGGTTATCAAACAATAAGACTCATGAATCATGATGAAGGGGAAGGCAATATTGTTTAATAATAAATAAAAAAAACTTGGCCAGAAAATAAAAAAAAATCACTACCACACTAAATTAAAATTACAAAATAAAATTAATTTAGTGAAAGAATTTACAAAGAGAAAAGATGTAATCATGTAACTAAATTTAGTGACAAAAAAAATTAAAGAGACTTTTTTTTTCATCACTATTTAATTTCAATACTTTTTTAGTAGTAAATAGCACTTTTTTTTTTTATATAATGGAGGGCCTAGGCCCAAAAAGAAATTACAACGAGACTAGTCTAGGAATACTAATCACACCTGTATCATTAAGGAAAACATGCGTAATTTGAGTCGGGCATGACTCATACAAAACTCAATTAGAGTTATTTGATCTTTATCAATCCATTCTAATTTTTTACCTTAATATGAATGTGTATAATTGTTTTTTATATGTAGATGACGAAGTGACAAGTATCACCTAAAATTTATATAAAATTATGAGATTTTAAATTGAAACTGAAATAAAAATGTTCAGTCTAGCAATATCAACATCGGGAAGTTATTTCTTACTAAGTGCATAATCTCTAAAAGCAAAAATATCATTTCATAAACGGCACTATTAATATCACAATTACTATAACTTACAACTATGAATGAAGTTTCTTTAATTAGAACAAACAATAAAACAGAAGAGAAGAGGGACGGCAAAATGTGTGAATTTATTTGATGAAATAATGACCTTTGAGTACAAGATAAGAATAATGAGACTATACATAATATTTATTTATTATCCAAAACATTTTGTTTCTTCAACATTGATATAGTTTCCTTCCATGTGTCTATCATTACATTTCATCTTCATGTTAATTGTCTTGACATTGTGTGTCGGTATCAATGTTGATTCTTAACCAACCAATCCAATTCTTTCCCAAACCACATCTTTAAATTTTGACTATTTTTTCCTTCTCTTTAATTTGATGTTGTCTTCTCTATTGTCCTTTCTTTCTCAAAATGAATACTTTGTATAAAGACACACATTAGACTTATTTAAACGACATTAATATTGTTTTATGACAATAGACACTCATTCATTTCATTAGAATAGATTGATGTTAGCAACTTCACATGTTGGTAATTAAAACCACAAGTATGATTGATTTGATTCCAAAGCTTTTGCTTCAACAGCTCACATAGTTATTCCTTTTAACTTTTACCAAAATGTTATCACCTATAAATGAAAATGGATTAGGCGCGGTCACACTTGGATACGTGAATGCAGTTAAGTATTGTAAACAATTCAGAACTATCCGATCATCAAGATTGGATAAACGATTCATATCTTAAGACAATATTTTATTTAAACCATCTTATCTTGACCAAAAGACTTAAAACACGCCAATTGCATTACTGCACCGTTTTTATAGTGGTTAAAATATCACCTTATTTCAAGATGAATAAGTGAAATGTTTAGTTCGAACTTCAACTCTTACCTATAAAATATCATGTCCATACTAACTGGGTTAAACTCGCGGGAACTTTCTGCACCGTTTTTCGACTATGACACTCAAAATGAATCTATATGATTCTATTTATTTATATGGACCGATTTTGTTACTATTTTTACCGGCTACCTATATATCGTATGTGCTGTAATTTTCCCTTTGTGGTGAACCTATTGATTTTGTCGGCATGTGCTTGCTTCCCACTGTTTTTCATTCCTATGTAGATGGTTTCTTGTTCTTAAATGATTGTTAATTATTGTTGTTTGATTCTTATTTCAAGTGAACCTAGCTTCACTCATTTGGTATGTTATCAAAATCAAATTGTGATTGCAATATTCATTACCAATATATTTTTCATTTTGGACTAAGTAACCAACTTGAAAGGAAAATAATGTTGTATAAGAAAGAGAGAGAAATAAAAGAAAATAATAAATGATGTTGAAAAAAGCTCACATAAATTAAGACTACACTAGAAACTCTTTAAATTAATACTCGCTAAATTAATAAACTCTCTAAAATAATAAATTTGTCCGGTCTCGACTTGGGCCAATGTAAAAAATTGAAAAACTCGATAAAATAATAAGATAATAATTTTTCGGGAGATCCCTTTATAATTTTCGGTCCCAAGAAAATCATAAATTAATAATTCATCGAAACTGGAAAAAAAAATATTACACTCTATTGAAATATGATTCAATAGTTGTCTGTTTCTAATGCATATGAACATAGTAGTTACTAATTTACGTTGAGTCCCAAGGTTCGCTGCAACGTAATTCTAAGAGACATAGACTAATTTGCCTTTTTATTTGGTATGTACAATATAATTACTTAAAAACTCTTTAAATTAATAATTATTAATTTATCGATAAATTAATAAATTTCTCCGATCCTGACATTATTAATTTAAAAAGTTTATATTGTATATTCGGTAAATAAGATTTGACAAGAGTTTATAAAAATATACATCTCTCTCACTTTTGAAAATCAATTTTGTAAGAATGAATTAAAATCACTATATAAAATAGTTAACCCTATTTTTTTTTTTCATTATCAACAAACAAAAAAAACCCTAAAATTTTTGTTACTTACAAATTATGGTTTGCAAAAGTGGTTGATCCTCTGCACACACTTGATGTGATTTCGATTTAAGTCTACAATTCTGCAATTATTTGATTATAAATAAATTCTCATTCAAGTTTTTTTTTTTTGGGACATCATTCAAGTTAATCTTTCCCATGACCTTACAAGAATATGTGCCTTTCCTTATTATTAAAATAAAATTCTTTGACAGTATATTAGTGTATATTTTTATAAATTCCAATACTAAACAAATTAATGTTGTAATGAGTGTTGAAATATTTGGTGTGCACCAAAAAATATTGACGTTATAATAAATTGGACCTTATATAATTGAACTGTTATTGACCTTCGTCTAGTCCAGAACTCTTCTTACCAACTAAAATGTGTTTTCAAAAACAACATAACACAAGACTCTCTTTTTTTTGGTACAAAAAGAGGGTGCATCCAAGAAAAAAACTACGAAACTAAACGAATCCTCCTAGGCATGTAAGTTCCGGAAATATCATTAAAGAGGAGACTTTGAAGTTTTGGAAGGAGACGTCTTTATAACACGAACATCAAAAGAATTCATTGTTAAACCAAAATTAGTCGACCAATCAACACATTATTTCTTTCACGCCAAAAATGCTCTATTTGAACCTGCCAATTCAAATCCATGAAGTCACGAATGCGCTTAATCAAAATGGTGCGGGTGTGTACATGTTTCCGTTGATGTTATAGGTCCATATTACCATGTCAATCCCTTATGAGAGCATCATCACAACTCAGTTTGACACCCACCCTTATAGACAAAAATTCCAACCAATGAACACAATATCACAAGGTCAAGTCCATCTTGAGCCAATTGAGCTAAGTTTATGGAGACTGTGTACAACACAAAGACTTTACCAACATCTTATTTAATTTTAATTTCATAATATTTTTATTAATTAACTCCATATATCTATCAGTCAAAATTGGAGCATTTGAGCACGAAAAGATTCCCAAACAAAGAAAGAGGGATGAAGGCAAGAAAACGCCCGTCTAATCCTCATTCATCCTTAAAAATTGATCGATAAAAACCTTAATAGTATCATTATTTTTTCTTGTTGTCAATAAAATAAAAACTTGTAAAAAAAAGTATTACCACTACTGTTATTTCTTTTGTCCCAAAGGTTTAGTAGTAGAAGTTGTACACATTCTTTCTTTTTTTTTTTTTAAAAAAAGAAGAAAAGTAGTTGTGCACATTTTAATGACTAATGCAATGGAATATTTATTTTGGTACATTTGCAAAGAAAAAGTAAAGAGTTTACTGTATTTAGTAGTATTTGATTTGATGCAATGGAAATATGGAATGTAATATGAAAATGAAAGGAAGTACTCCTTTCTTTCGTTTATTAATTAGTTTCGTCTTTATTTTGTTTTTTTATTAATAAGTCCTTTTTTATTTTTGAAGACTTAATAAGTCCTTGTTATCACTACATTTGTCCTACAATAAATGTTAAATTTGACTTCTTTGTTTTTTCTTTATAAAAAAATTGGGTTGAATATATCCATGCAAATTTTTTGTTTTTCCACCTATATGAAAATGTGTCAAAAAATTTAGATTCTACAAAAAAATATCTATATAAAGTTTTAGTTTTGTCAAAGTCAAAATTATTTAATTACATTAAACTTTTAAATAATTTTTTGCAAGTATGTCTGGTATATTTAAATTGTTTTCCTTTGAAAAATTAGAATCATTTAACATAAATTAAATATAATTTTTTTAACACCAAATGTTTAAAATAAAATTAACAAAAATTTAGATCTAAAAATTCAATTTTGACATTTTTTTAGAATTTTTTTATAGTTTTTTAAAGAGATTAAATGATATAAGCAGACAGAGTAAAACAATGTTACACAAACAACCAATAATGTTTCATCTTTCTGCCACATCACCTCACTCGTGTATGGTTATTTTGAAACTACTTATATGACATGGAAGAATGGTGGTTTCTCATTGAATGTCTGTGTAAATTTTCATTACACTGACTGCTTAATCTCTTTTTTAAACATGTACAACAAAAATTATTTAAAAAAACACATTGAATTAATAGTACCTTAGTAAGGATTTTTTTTTACCTTAGTAAGGATTAAACATGCATACAAAAAAGAAAATTGTAGGACGAAAATGTGCTACTTTTTGAAGGGGGCGAAAAACTAGAAGTGATAAATTTGTAGAGACGAAAAACTTATTTAGAGCTAAAAAAATTATGTGATTTGAGTCTCAAAGTTCATTATGGTCATGAAATGCATTAGTGGGAGCAAAAACTAGTCTATGTTGTCATCATAATAATAGAGAATAGAAAATACAAAAACAATAACAAAGAAATATAAATTGAAGGTATAATAATTAGTGTTCTAAAGACATTAATTTTTTTTTGACACTCTAGAAGTACTGGTTAAAAAAAATTAAAAAAGATAAATTTCATAGTATTAAAAAGAATATTTATCTGATCAAGCAAAAATGAGATACTATTAAAATACAAACTTAGCAGTCATCTCACCACAAGTCATATCAAAAGAGACTATGATAGTTTATAAAAGTAGACCACCAAATCGGCAAGTCCAACTATAATAGTTTGAGACTAGATTAGTGTTCTTTACTTTTATCCATCAAAAAGAATAGAGTTTGACTTTATCTAATATTTAAAGTAAGGATTTTTTTACAGTATTAAAAAAAAAGTATGTTTTATATTTTAGAAAGACAAACGGTAGAAATTTCTAAATTATGTTACTATTTATTCGATCATCTAGTTTATTTTATTAAATAGTATAAATTCAATCGGCTAATTTATTTGTTTTAAACTTAAAACTAGTTTATCTCCTAAGTTCTAACTCTAGCCGTCACCTTTTTTCTTCTTCTTAGTTTATCAAAGAGGGGTGATTTTAGGTCAAGATTTGACCTAAAATCACCCTCCAAATTGTTTTTTCTTTCTCGTTATTAAATAAGTGTGATTTTTCACATATTTGTTTGGTTTTGTGTTATTTGTTATCCCGTCCTTGTGCGGTGTATTCTGTTGTGCCGTCTCTGTGCAGTGTATTTTGTTTTCCCGTCTTTATGCGGTGTTCATTTGTTTCAAGTTGAAGGATTAGATCCGATCAAGTACAAATCTATCCAATGTCGACTTTTGTGTCATCAACGCTGCAGATCTGGGGGCATGGACATTCCAGACACTTCAATATAGTCATATATGTAGGCTTATGTAATTTGCCGTTTTATGCTATTAACATGGATGCTGTGAGTTTGTTTGTAGATTCATCCTTTTTGTTTTTAGCAAATTTAAATTTGTATTACATCGATGTACTCTATCAGTTTGAATGAATGAATATCCTTTATTTTTAGTCAAAAAAAAAATAAACTTAAAACTAGTTTATAAACTACTATATCTATAAGCTAACTTATCAGACACTATTTTTTACGAAACAGAGTCTATACTAAATCCAAGAAAGACATTTGAATTTGCCATTAAAAAAAGTAAAATAAAATAAAATGAATTACTGCTAGTAAATATGAGAATATATCTATGATAAGAAAATATTAGGAGTAGTGAAGTCTAGTGCTATAGACTATAGAGTAGAGTGTATGTCCACCTAAAGCCAACCATTTCCAGAAAGGCATTTAACCTCACCTCATCATCCGACCAAAAACTCGTGGGCCCTCACTTCACTCCCCCCACTTCCCTTTCTTCGCGCGTGTCTTTCACTTCCCTACTGTCCCTATCCTATCCTATACTCTATGTCTTTTCTTTTTCTTTTTTCCCTATTTATTTACTATTTTTTAATTAAATGTTTGTTCAAAAATATCAAAACCCAATTCCAATTATGTTTATTCAAATTCACACTCATAATAAGAAAACAATAACTCAACAAATTCATTTAACATCATATCATTAAATAAAGTAATTGTTCAAATGCGTTACATTGTCAGCTTATGACTTATTGTGCAGGCAGAGACATGTATATAGTCAGTGAGTGGTGGTAGGGATGTTGAGTTAAACACTGAGAGAGACTGACTCATCAAAGATAAGTAAACCAGTGTCATATAATCAATTTACTGCTGCCAAATTTTTTTTACTACTAACATTGTCAAAAAATAACTTGCGACATTTTCTGACAAAGTACCATGACATTGTGGTAATTTTCTCAACCTATCACTTTCTTTTTTGGAAATTACCCACTATCTTTATCATATCATGTCATGTCATCATAATTACTGCTTTTTTGTTTTTTTACTAGACTAGTTTGGATCATCAATCAATTAGGACTGGAGTAGTGCTACTGCTTATGAGAATAGAAAGAAACAAAAAAAACTGTACTACAATTTTATTTAAAGGGTATGCTAGACAGTGCTTCGGGACACTTATTAAGTATATTTAAAAATAAAATAAAAAATGTAGATGGACGACTTAGATAATTTTAACGATGTTGTATTTACAGGGTTAAATTCAAACTTAAAATTTCTGATTAAATTAGAAGAGACTTAAACTATCTCATTCATTAAACTCTTGCAAATAAAGATTACTAGTATCTATTTTAATGATCATAATCTTAATTATAAGAGAAAATTTTGTCGACCAAAATTGATGAATTCGTTAATCTATGGTATGGTATGAAGTTATTTACCGTTCCGTGAGTAAAGTTCAATGAGTAGAGATATTACATAAAATATACGGGGATTGATGTTCAAATCTTAGTAATCCTATTTTTTCACTTTAAAAAATGAAATTCTAGTCATTAGCCAACTAGGAAAAAAATATTTATTTTACCCAAATTATTATAAATTTTTACTAATTTATTACATTCAATCATCTTTGTAGAATTACTTTTTTTTGTTTGTGTGAAATATTTTTTCACATACAACTTCGGAAACTAATTCCTTCAAAATAATTAAGATCTATTTAGAATGTCGATATCTCTCGTTAAATGTTTTTCATATACACCGACTATGAATCAAATTCAAGACAAAATAGTTAATAGACTCAAATATCTACCACGTTTTTCTTTTTTTTTGGTTTTCACTACCAGTACTCGGTCTCACTGGACCGCCTAATCTGATTTAAGAGTTAATTCTAACATTAAGTGGTTCCAACTTACACCTGACCACAGTTACGAGATCGAACTATGATCATCTCTACAAAGTTTAACACCAATCACCACTAAACCAATAACCATCAGTAAATATCTACCACTTATATTACATTAGTTTGGTTGTGTCTTGTGTGGATGAATAACTTTTAGGAAAATGCTAAACAGTGCCTCCGGACACCGGTTAAGGGAGCAAAAATAGTAATCTGGCATTAGAGTTTGTCCAGTCAACTTCTCAGAAATTTAAAATGTGTTATTTTCTATTTAAAATTTTTTGTTTTTGATTTTCTTGGTACCGGTTAGCATACCCTAACTTTTATCCCACTATATTGGTTGTGTGAATAACTTTAAACCACACTCATTTTTAGTAAATGGGAAGAGTAGTAAATAAATTAGTGTATTAAATTAATGAGAAAAATGTTTGGTTTGGCTGGCTTAAGAATAGGATTGGTTTGATTAAATTAATAGGCTTTAGAGAGTGTCTAGTATGCTATCCGTGTGACTTGTGAAAGAGAAAAATAAAACTTGTCCCTTTCTTCTTTTTCTCTGAGATCTGAGAGAAACAAACCAAAAGGATAAGAGACAAAGAACAAAAATAAAAATCACCTTAAAAAGTTGAGTTCTTTTGCATGATGAAGCTCGTGAACAAGGTATGATTCAGAATCTTTTTTGTACCATAGCAATAGTACTCAATTGTTTTCATTCTTCAAATTCAAAACTTACCATTTCATTTTTTCAGGTTCTGCAAAACCAAAAAAGCTAAGAAAAGTACTTAGAAAAGGAAAATTCAGCAACACAAAAAAAAAAAAAAAGTTTCTGTCTTTTCTTTGTGGGGTTGTAAGATTCACGTTTGTGAAACTAAAGAAGCAAAAATCCAATTTTCTACCGCACATTTTTCACTCAACTTTTGCTTTTTAGCAAGTGACAAAAAGGTAAAAAAAGTTAAAAACAGAGTACTCTGTTTTTGTGAGTACAAACTCTGTTTCATTTCAATAGTTTTTTTTTTCATTTTTTGTTTAAATTGCTTATTATTTTCTAAATATTCTTCAAACCCATTTTGGATCTTATTTTATCTTATCATAAATTTCATTCATTGAAAATATTTGCCACTGTTTGATCACTTTCTTTTCTCTCTCTGCTAAAAACAGAGTAAACAGAGTTTCAAACCGATGAAGGAAGGTGAGAAAAGCTTAGATCCACAACTATGGCACGCTTGTGCTGGAGGAATGGTTCAAATGCCATCAGTTAACACCAAAGTGTTCTACTTTCCACAAGGGCATGCAGAACATGCACAATCCAATGTTGATTTTGGAGATTCTTTCAGAATTCCACCACTCATACTCTGTCGTGTTGGTTCTGTGAAATTCTTAGCTGACCCTGAAACAGATGAAGTTTTTTCAAAGATAACTTTGATTCCTTTAAGAAATTCAGAGCTTGAAAATGAAGATTCTGATGGTTTTGATGGTAATATTTCTGAGAATTCAGAAAAGCCTTCATCTTTTGCTAAAACCTTAACTCAATCTGATGCAAACAATGGTGGAGGGTTCTCTGTTCCTAGATACTGTGCAGAAACGATTTTTCCACGGCTTGATTACTCGGCTGAACCACCGGTTCAGACAGTTATCGCGAAGGATGTTCATGGCGAGGTTTGGAAGTTTAGACATATCTATAGAGGTACACCAAGGAGACACTTGTTAACAACAGGTTGGAGTAGTTTTGTGAACCAGAAAAAACTTGTTGCAGGTGATTCTATAGTGTTTCTGAGAGGTGAAAATGCTCAACTTTATGTTGGGATTCGTCGAGCGAAGAGAGGGATTGTTAATGGATTGGAAACACCTTCTGGATGGAGTTCTAGTAATGGAAGTTGTGGTCTTGGTGTTGGAGGTTTTGGTGGTGCTTTTTCTGTGTTTTTGAGAGAGGAGAATAATAAGATGTTGAGAAATGGGATTGGTGATGGGGGTGTTGGTGGTAATTTGGGAGGTGGAAGAGTGAAAGTGAGTGGTGAATCAGTGAAAGAAGCTATGAGACTTGCTGCTAGTAATCAAACATTTGAGGTTGTTTATTATCCAAGAGCAAGTACTCCTGAGTTTTGTGTTAAGGTTTCTGCTGTTAAGGCTGCTATGAGGATTCAATGGTGTTCTGGTATGAGGTTTAAGATGCCATTTGAAACTGAGGATTCTTCAAGGATTAGTTGGTTCATGGGAACTATTTCTTCTGTTCATGTTGTTGATCCTATTTGTTGGCCTAATTCCCCTTGGAGACTTCTTCAGGTATTACTACTCTCTTGATCCTATGTTTGGAATGTTTTTGTTTTGTTTTGGAGAACATGTTTGTAGTAATATTTGATTCCGGAACTTTTTTTTTTTTTGGTATTAATCCTCTGGTTCCGAGGGAATGGCACCCCGGTAATCCAGAGTTTGGCTGCGAGGTAACTAAAGTCTGGCCAAGAATTAGATTCCTGAACTATTTCTTGATAAGGTTCATTTCAATTTTGATGTCTTTTGAAGGTGTTTTGTTTTAATGTTCATTTCTTTCAATTGAAAGTCTCTTTTGAGAGTTCATTTCAATTAGTTATGTATAGTATAAATTAATAACCAGCTCAAGTGAAGTGGTTATGAGTTTCCTGTAAAGGTTGAATTAATTGATAGTACCTGAGTTCGAACCCTAACTGAAATAATACCTCCGAGTCGAACTCTAGAGAACCAGGGCTACTTTTCCTAGAAACGGAATGGTTAGGTTACGACAAAAGATGAGTAAAATAACCAATCGTTAGTTGGTTCAGTGGTGATTGACGTTGAACTTGGTAGGGAGGACCACGGTTCGATCCCCCGCAACTACGATCGGGAGGGGGCTGGAACCACTTGATGATGGAACTGACCCCGAACCAGATTTAACCGGTGGTGAGAGCCAAAAAAAAGTTATGAGTAAAATGCTCTCAGTTCTCGATCCTCAAATATATTTATGGTTATACTTATCATTTTTTTTTGACAAAGGTTATACTTATCATTTGTTTCTATGTAAAATTGCTCTAGAATTTGAAATGCGGAATGTTTGTTGTTTCCTCTGGTCTAAAATATAAGCAAAACTGCACGTGTATTTGGTCCAAATAAATTATTTTTATAAGAAAATATAGACTGAATATATTTACCTTATTGATTATATTTAAGACCAGAGGGATTACATTTGATGATTTGGTTGTATTGAAACCTAAGTTAAGCTGAACTTGATCTAGTAGCAAGGCTTGTGATCGAATGAAAAACCATGATTGAACTTTTGGCAATAACATAACTGCAGGTAACTTGGGATGAACCAGATTTGCTACACAACGTGAAGCGAGTAAGCCCATGGTTGGTCGAGTTAGTATCGAACATGTCAGTGATTCATCTCTCACCATTCTCACCACCGAGAAAGAAACTCCGTTTTCCACAACATCCTGATTTCCCTCTCGATGTTGTTCAGTTTCCAATACCGACATTTTCGGGCAACCCTCTTAACCCTTTGTGTTGTGTATCATCTTCGGATCATTATAACGCTCCTGCCGCAGGCATACAGGGAGCCAGGCATGCTCAAATTGGAATATCTTTATCAGATCTTCACCTTAACAACAGCAATAATAAACTTCAGTTAGGTGTGTTTCCAAAGAATCCTGAGACGACGATTTCTAATGATAAGAGCAAAGAAAGTTTATCATGTTTGTTGACTATAGGAAATTCTCATAAGAGAAGTTTGGAGATAAAATCTGATAATAATGTTAAGAGACACCAATTTTTGCTTTTTGGTCAACCAATTCTCACTGAACAACAAATCTCTCGAAAAGTTTCTAGCGATGATGTTTTGTTGTCTCAGAATAAGGACAAAGAGAAATGGTATTTCAGTGATACTACTACTACTACTCAATCTTCAATTTCTGAACAGTTTTCACCAGCAAAATCTTCTACTACTAGTGCTAGTGCCGAGTTTTGTTGGCAACTTGGATTAGATACTGGTCATTGCAAGGTTTTCTTGGAGTCAGAAGATGTTGGAAGAACCCTAGACTTGTCATGTGTTGGTTCTTATGAAGAACTATATAGAAAACTGGCTAAGATGTTTGGAATTGAAAGATCTGAGATGTTGAGTCGTGTACTCTACCGTGACGCAACCGGTACCGTTAAACAAACCGGTGAAGAACCCTTCAGGTATTAATTTTGATACATTGTCAGTGCAAAAAGTTAGTTACGATCATTCATGCGTAACTTTAGAAATAGTTATGATTAAAGTTAAATCATTTTTACGATTTGTCTATTACTTTTTAGCTCTGCCCGTGCATATAAATTAAATTCATATTTTATTGCGTTTTTTTTTTTTGGAATTACTTTGTAGTGACTTCATGAAGACAGCAAAAAGATTGACAATTCTGATGGATTCAGCTAGTAAAGATACTAGAAGGTGTGACAATAAAATAAATATTAATGTTTGTTATATTCAATAATTATTTATAGTGTCTTAAGTTGAGTATAAAGGAAGTAATTATTTTTTTTTGTGGAATTATTTGTAGGGTATGTATCACAGGAACTAGGAATGCTGAACGTGGATTAGATGCATCAAATAAGACAGGACCTATGAGTATATTTGCTTAATATGGTGTCATATGCATCTGAATTATTATTATTATTGTTATAAGATTTCAGAAGTTGAAGGATATAATCTTGTTAAAGAGACCTTCAAATTTAATCAAATATTGGAGTATTAATTTTTGTTTAAGTTTGTAGTAAACAATTATTAATCATGTATTATTAAGCACTAATACTATTCTAATGTTAAGTGACATTTGGTTTCCATTTGCAACATTTTTAAAATTGAAACCATTAATTGGGTCTTGTGTATGCCATGTGTGTATCATTTGATTGTGGCTTATTGAATTGCCATCACATTAATTACAACAATGTTTTTTTCACAACATTGATCACAATGTTAAATATCGAGGAATCTTTCATCTTGGTCCTTAAATTATCATCATTTTTTTTTTGGTTACAAAATTATCATCATTTTATTTGGTCATGAACTATATAGAAATGTAAAATGCTCTAATATTTTCTTTTCAATGTACAAAGTTTAATCTCATGATGTGAATAAGTGAGAAATTACAGGTTTTAACTATAGAAATGTAAAATGCTCTAATCTTTTTTTCTCTTCAAATAGGTCCATGGTTAGAAGTTCACCCCTTAGATGAATAAATGAGAAATTACGGAATTTGAATCTTGGCTCTTACGTATATGATGTAATGTTTCTACTACTAACTGAGTTATATTTACGAAAACTCTTGAGTAACCATTCTTTTGTCAAAAAATGAATAGTTTAGAAATATATATATATATATATATATATATATATATATATATATATATATATATATATATATATATATATATATATATATATATATGGTATCTTTATTACATGTTTAAATAATATAATTGTACATATTCAATGTAATTTCAACTACTCTTTTAAACAAAAATAGGTCAAAGAAATTTGACATATTTAGTCTAAATTTAGACTAAACATATCAATTTTTTACAATTTACCTTTTTTTTTGCAAGTAGTTTATTAGTTGTCAGAAATTTTACTTTGTCTCCATGAGCTTAGCTCAGTTGGTAGGGACATTCACTATATGTGCAGGAGCCCGGGTTCGAACCCGAGACACTCCACTTATTAACTTTTAAGGTGAACTTTTTAGCCACTAGGCTACTTGACAAAAAAGAATATTTTTAAAGAGAATAAGTGGGGTGTCTATAAGGTTCGAACTTCGACTTCTCCATATATAATGTGATGTCCATGCCAACTGAGTTAAATTCGTGGGGTTTTCTTTTATTCATGTTTGCTCGCTTGTCATAGTCCTATAAGTTTTTAGGTTTCTTGTTGAAAATTCATGTGCTTCTAAAAGAAATGAGGATATTCATTGAATAATATTCCTATAAAGGACAGACTAACAATGTGATTATTTACTAACAATGTTACAATATTTAATCCTTAGTGGGATCCATATTCTTATTGTAAGGTATAAGAATTGTAATTTTATAGAAAATGGCTTCTAGTTTTAGGTTTAGGTTTTGACTTTATTAGCACTTGATTTATCTTGTTTTTGTAGCTTGTTTGGTTTTAAATTTTATAAGTGACTAATATGAGGCATGCTACTTCTCATGGTTTCCTATTTGTAGCTATATATATATTATTATATGACATTTTGTCTATTTTACAGCTTTTACCAATTTAAGATAATGACATATACATCGGATAAATAATAAAGTCACATAGTTAAAGGGTAAAAGGAAGATTTTGTCTCTTATGAAATTTAACTAGTATTACGTAATTATTATTTATTTTTTTGTATTTTTGAATTATGCATGTGTTCTATCAAAATAAACCCGACATTTAAGTACTCGTTGAACTATTGACTCATAAATTTTTCAAATAAGTAGTATTCTTTTTGTTTTTAAAGATGTAATGAAATTAATAAATATATACTTGGAATAGTTAGCATATGTAGGTCCTCTTCACCCGTGACAACAGTATTATATATTTCACCTTCTCAAACAAATACTATACTACTATATTAAAAGTTGTACTATGATACAAATTAAATCATTGCATTGTTCATATTTTTTATGTTATGTATAGTGACATTATAAATATAATGGTAGTCCCGTACCATCAGTGATTCACCGTCAATTTCTTAATCATTAAGCAATTGTTAAACAAAAACTTGATAATGTCATTAACTAAACCTAATCTTTGCTTAGTTGGTTTTGTGGTGGCCATTTTTTGATGAATAATGAGGTGTATTATATATTATACTAGCTAGCAAGGGTTTATACTTTATATAGTTTGTATAAAAAAGTTACATTATCAACAAAACCATAACAAATCAAAAAATAATTAAGGCCGATCTAACCTTAAGTAAAAAATTAAATAAACTGGCTATAGTCCAATTTAATCTTTTCCTAGACTCCTCTTGTGATCTACTAACAAAAACATATGATTTTCGTGTTGCTCGACTGGCCTTGTTCGTTGGCACGCTTATGTAGGATGATTGAACGACTTCAAGGGCAGAGTCAAAGCCCGACAAGTATGGACAGTTGTTCGGACTCTAACCAATTTTTTAATTTTTTTTAAATTTGGTATCCAGTCTTAGGACCGACTAATTCAATGGGACCAATCTCACCGCCCACTTGCGGGGGTCCCATTTAAAGTCAGAGTTTTTTGCTCTGTATGGACTTAGCCCACCAAAATTCGCACCAGAGGGAATCGAACCTGAAACCTTGAAATGAACATATTTCAAGGACTCAGGCCAACACCACTGGACCAACCCCGAGTGGATTTGAGGATTAAAACCAATAAATACTTTTTAACTAATACACAATACAATTGTACTTAATTACTTATACTTTTTAACTATTTTTTTTTTACTATTGTATTTAACTATTGAGTGCCACAATTAACTTCTTTTTTACCTTAGATAACGCAAATGTATGAAGTGCAAAGAGTTTGTTCATTATTTTTGCCAAGAAATATGAATTGCACTTTCTTTAAAGAAATCTAAAATGGAGTCTAATTTATTACGTGAGCATGATGAATTGAAAGGTGTTTGCACGTGAGACATTGAAGAGTGAGTGAAGAGAGACAATACATAGACATAGGTTGTTGATCCCAATCCCAAGAAAACCCATCCATCCACCTTAACATCAGGATTAGGTAATGTGTTAATGTGTTGTGTTGTGTGTGTTTCGTCGAGTCCTATGCCAACTCACACGTGGGATTGAGACCAAAGAAAGAAGATGATGGGGATTTTGAGAGAGCTTAATTAATTTCATTAATTACTCCTACCACAATTTTACTACAAATTTCACGTGATGTGTCACCGTTTTGATGCCCGAGCTTTTTCTTCATTTTCATGCCCTTGCCCGTTTGTTGCATTTTTTTTTCACATTTTTTAATAACTAAAATTAATAATAGATGAGAAATTTTCCATTCCATATTGTGTTAAGTTTTAAAACTCACACATATAAGTGGAGGGATGGGGTTCGAACTTCAATCATAAAGGTGTCTGATCTAACAATTTGACGGTTTTTTCAGTTGAACTAGAATTTATAGACAAACAATCTAATTTTTATAATATTGATTTTACGACTCTACTATTTTATGTCTTTAACAACAATATACTATACTACATATGATCCTTTTATAAGAGACATATGAATCAACATAAATTTGTGTATCTAGTTAATATTTTTGCACTATATACATTAATTTTTTTAATCGTGTATAAAAAATTGGAAATAGTATTATTTTAGCATTTTCTTTATAGAAAAATGTATTTTTTTTTTCATGCTTTGGTTCCTATGGGAAGGAGGCCCTAGTAGTACAGAGTTCGGGACGAGTTCTGACATCAAGTGGTTTCAGTCTCGTCCCAAATGCAGTTGCGGGGGATCGAACTGTGGTCTTCCCTACCAAGTTCAGCGTCAATCACCACTGAACCAACTAATTTGGTAAATGTAATTTTTTTATTGTGAACCAAAACTGAGAACACATTAATTGACTTAATATCTTAGTATTGTGACGTCTTTGCTTGTTTCAACATTAGGCATGGGGATCATTTCTTATTTATACTAATTTATATAGGCATGGGGATCACTCTCTTGATTTGTACGTAAAACTCTAATTAATTTAAAGCTTGACCATAATCAAAGTAGTACTACCATACCATTGAGGAAATTTATGGATGAAGAAGAATTAGGTAAACATTAGTAGTAAGAGTGAATTGGTCAAAGGGGCAAGAAATGAAAGTGTGTGTCCAAATAAGAAGAAAATAATGGTGATAGTGGCATGCATGCATGCTCCAATATAATTCACAAAGTACAAAGACAAAGACAAAGAATACTCGTTCCGATGAGTTGAATTGAATTTCCTTGTTTTCAGTTACAAAGCCATAGTTTATGGAGATTGTTTTCTTTGCATTGGAATAGGGAGGCATCTTCCCATTTTAGCATCCAAAGTTTGCTTCATCGTGTTTTTCCTTTTTTGCGGCCATTTGCATAATTGCTCAACTAGTACTTCTAGCCTAACTTTAACCTCAGGGAACTAGTACATGAAATATGTATTTGACTTTTTTTATAAACAAATGTTTTTAATAATTTGTTAGTATATATATTTTGTTTTTGACTAAATTGCATTTTTGACCTCCTAACATTCACAAACTTGCTATTTTGACCCTCTAACTTTCATAATAGCATTTTTGGCCCCCCTTGCAAAAGCTTGGTCTCCCACTGATTTTGACCAAGTCAATGTACACCGGTACACGTGGACAGTGACTCCCATGTCACTTCAGCAAAATAGAAATAAAATTTAATATCTAAATTACGTGACCGTCGAAGATATGTCGGGCAATATGACTTGTATTACTGCATACAACGAGAGAACGCTCTTGTTTGAAGGTCGTCTTGGAAATACATTATACATGTGACTCGGGGTCAAATATGTAAATTTATTTGCATATATCTTCTTCGGCACCTCCTCCTCCTCCTCACCAACATCCACCATATCATCATCCTCACCTCCTCCTCCACCTCATATTGATCAGCATGCTACTCCTCCTCATCAACATCAAGTTGAGGGGTCAGTTTGGGGCTCAAGCTCACGTTGAGGCTCATGCTAACGCTGATGTGGACCGCACCGATCACATTGAACCCCTCCTGTTGGCGTGCCATTTCTCGTTCTCACCGTGAGAACGCGGTGGCGGATGGACCCCTGTTTCCTCTAACACGTTACCATAAACTAGATTAATTCAAGGTTTAATTACTCTTAGATATCTAAACTAGTATTTTTGAATTTTGAAATAGGTATCTAAACTCGAAAAATTGCAATCAATTGCTTGACCAAATAGTATATTTCTCCCGATCATTATTATAACGAAATTTTACCGTTTTGATACATTGAAAAAATTATGTATTTGGTTCATAATATGGCCACATACATCACTTTTCCGACAAACCAAAAAATACAAATTTACTTATAATAGTAACCGAAGAAAAAATTTATTTTTCGTAATTAGGTCATTTTGTTGCACTTTATTAACCAACCATTAACACAAAGAAAATTTCTAATCTCACACCCCAAGAAATTATATTTACACCCCAAAACAACCTAAATACCCTTAATTAAAACACGATTTATATGTGTAAACTCAATTTGCATAGCCTATGCAAACCGAGTTTATGGTAAGCCATGTGAACTAATTTTATATATCATATGTAAATTGAGTCTACGTAAGTCATGTGAACTTAATTTACAAAAATTACCTAAACTCAGTTTACATTCTTCAATATTTTTGTAAACCACACGTAAATTGAGTTTGCATAGTTAGGTAAATTGAGTTTATGTATATTAGGTAAATTCAGTTTATGTATTGACGTGTTATTTTCAATTCACATAAACCTTATCAAGTTAAACACAACGTGAACTTTGAATAGTTCCAAACACAACCAAAACATCGATATCAAAATTGAAATCACATAAAAATATTGTCATTCAATCTTTTGTTGAGATTGGGTCACACATTTATGGATGTATGGTGTTTGTTGTGAGAAAGGAGGTGAAGATTCAGAATGAGATATGCAAGAATCTTTTACACAAATTTAATTTTGAGTGTAATGTAACCATGTAACCGGAAATTTTTGAGATGTAAGTAGAAAAAATATATCTTTACCAATAATGAATTGGTGTAAGAGGTAAGAGTTTTGATCCCTTAAACATGCGATCATTCCTAAAGAAAATTCGGTTGGAATGGGAGAACGCACCTTACGTGTCTCATAGGTTTCCCGACGCAGATAGCGTTTGCATATTAGAAACAAACATTCTGGTTTTCAACGTAAACAAACCCAAATTGTGTTGTGTCATTCTCTAATTAATCCTCTAATTATTAATTAAAGTACAAATAAGAGAGGAATTTATATCGAAAACATAACTAACAAGAAGAAGAAGAATTAGTTGTAGTAGAGTTCGAGTCCCATGCCATCATGAATCTCATAATCTTTGAGAGTGATGTGATCTTTGTAGATTGTATACCATTTCTGAATCCGTATCTTGTCATGTCTCGTTCCTGTCTGTGCAGCAACAAGCTTCTTCAAGTCACCGATTGTGTCATCTTCATTGCACTTCACACGTACCTTCTTCCCAAGCCTATCGTTCAGAACCACTTCTATCATCTTCTCTTCTTCTGCGATCGATTTCTGATTCTTTTCTGAGTCACAGAGTAATTGTGTTTTCTGTTACGTCTTTAGTAGAACGCTTCTTTTATACTATATTCACAAGTGGAAGCTTCTAGTTCTTTTTCCACTTTTTTTTTTTTTTTATAATGGAAGCTTCTAGTTATTTTCTCTCATTGGCTGAGCGAGTCTCATCAGTCATCAATAGGATTCTATTACAATTTAGAACCTTCTAGGACATGTGCATTGTATCTATTCACTTTCCGTTTGGGAAATAACTTTCTCCTCATCCTTATCATTTTTTATATACTCTCTATGGTCCTTGTTATAAGGAAAAAAAAAAAAATATTTTTTAGATTTATTGAATTAGTGATGTATCTAGCTTATCATAGAGGTAGTAGTATTCACTGATGCAATTTTAAACAAAAATGAATTTCACACAGTAATTTTGTTTTATACTGATTTTACTGTTGTATAATTTGAACTATCTATTCTCAATTGAATGCCCAAGGTTAATTCCCTCACTATAGAAAATTCAAATTCATTCTAAACACACAAAACTTATTGAAATGTGGGTTGAAAATATTTCTAATATTTTCCAATTCACAAGAAACTATTAAACGTATTAAGATTTTAGAATCCGAGAGATATACAATTCAAGCATTATTAATATTTTTGAAGGAATTAAATGTAAATACGTTTATAAGTAATCTTTGAAACTTCAAGTCTTTCATGTATTGATTGGACGGTCAAAAACAGTTACTGCATCCACCCAGTAACTGGGTCAAATCCAAACTCCTACATCTATGTCATAAAAATTACAATACATTACCAGTTTTTCAGATATCTCCGACTCTGGAGCAACAGGTTCTTCATCTATAAGGCACTAGATTCTTCTCTGCCGCATTCATTTCTAAAACTACATAGTAATGCAGAAAACTTACAATGTTATTTAAACAATTTATACAAATAAACTAATGGAGTACATTCAAAAGTTGTTCCAGATAACGGATGATTTTATATATTTGTGAAGGAAGAACTAATTTGAATAATCATATCTGAAAAAAGGCTGGTGGAATCAATGTGACAACTGATAAGTAGGAGAATTCAATATCAAACTACATAAAAATCATCGTATCAACAGAAATTATTAAAATAATGTTGGTAAATATTCCCTGATGAATTGTATCTTTACCAATGTTATGCGGAAGTTCAGATTAACAAGACTAACAAGTCACAGAACGTAGAAATAGACCCTTCACTCCAGCGAACAATTAGTACCAGCCAAATACACGAGTGCATATTAGCATCATCGTGTAAATGAGCCCAAAACAAAGAACGGGAGAGCCAATTCGATAAATGTGGGAGACCCCCATAAAATTAAATCACTCACTTACAGGATAAAAGCAAAACTTAGAATAATAAACAAGCTCAATATCTAGTAAGCGTGAAAATAAATAAGACATAATTAAAACAAAATTATACTGTACATTAGTTTGCTGCATACGCCGCTCCTGCAAACCAAGAATCAGATCCACTGGTTTTGGTGTCCAACTTTCCATACAGCAAAAAGCATGATTTACCATTATGCTAATCACTCCAGAACAGCAACCTCTTGGTCAACCCTCCAGTAATTCGCATCATTGAATTCCTTCATCCCAGGATTACCCTCTTCGGAATTTTCCTTTTCTGCCGCTTTTGGAGACGCGTTTCTTTTCAATGGTCCTGCTTCTCCAACTATACCCTCCTTCAGAGCCTGTTCCATAGCCTTTTCAGTTCCTTCTAATTCTACGCCTACAAATTCAACATCCTCCTCAAATAGTGAAGGTACTGCTGATGATCTTTGAGTTGAGTCGCCAACCCCATCGATCAAATCTTTACTAGATGGTGACCCATTCGACAAAACAGATTCCGATTTTGGAGAACTAGAATTAGAGCTACCTATTTGAGCCTTGGTAGAAAGGTTGCTACCAGACTCATCATCATGATCCATAAAGGGATTCATGCCGGCGCCAGTAACTTGCATATCTGAAGGTTCGCCCCAACCCACCCAATCAGGCAAAGGCCTATCACCAAAACACTCTTCCTTGTCTGATGCCTCAAATCTGAAGAAACCCATATCATTTGAAGCGCTTGCCTTTTCACTTTCAAAGTTCAAAGCACCTCCATTCCCGGAATTGCTACCCGGTAATCCACTGAAGAAGTTTGTGCTAGAGCTAGATGTATCATTCATAGTGTTTTTACTTTCATCCAATTCTTCATCCTCTCCAACCACTACCTCATCGTCACTGTTGTTGCCGCCATTAGAAGCACCATTCAAGTTTATCTCATCCATCATCTCAGATGATGTTGTGCCTCCATTTGCATCACCAATTCTGTCGTCTTGGAATGCAAACCAGTTGGAGTTTGTAAACAGGCTACTGAAAGAAAAAAAGTGTTATTTTTCTTATATTGAGAATCAAATGATAATTTAAATACTACACACCAACAGATTTCCATGAAATTTCTGTAACACCCGTTCAACAGAATTAGGTGAGTAAATGAAGCTATTGAATATTTTCTGTTTCCCAGCATACATGAAAGCATAAATAAACATGCCCATATGGAGATAGCATGTAAAACAGCTAAATGATTATTTCTCATTAAAACTATGTTGACAATAATTCTATTTCTAAATTGAGTGCATCTATCAAATTCAAATGTATATCTAAGCATCAATTGAAAACTAAACTGCAGTGACCAACTTAATGTCTTCCAAACGCTCAAACTCATGGGGTCCTTATGCTCTCCGTTTTGATTGCATAGCCTATCTATGATATTAATTTTTGCATATGATAGATAAGAATAGAATGGGGAGGAAAGTTACCAAAGTGACAACATGAAGTAGAAAACCAAAAATGAAAAAAATTTGGTGCTTAAAAAACTCATTCTACTTCTATAACCAGATGTCAGCATTTTTAACAAATCGAGAAATCGCCCAAAGAGAGAGGACCTATAAGAAATTTGCAAGTGAAGAAGAAACTATTAGAGGATCTATGGGTATGTTGTCTATTCAATATCTAATAAAAAACTCATTCTTACTTGGTTGCAATTGAAAGACATTTCTCTCTAATCAGTAACTAATTTATACCTTCTACTACTATGTTGTAGTCATCTTGAAATTTCCCTAAAAAATTAATGAAAGAAAGGGGAAGATGAAGCATACAAGAAACCAGGAAAAATATATTCTCAACATAGTATACTAGTATGACTATATTATTTCACTTGCTTATCAAACACAAACACCAGTTTACAACTTCGCTTGAAAATAATATTACACTGATTAATCTGCATGACAATCATATTCTAACAAATTTACCAGTTATGTGACAAAATAAACAGACTCACCTCCCCTGGTCATCACCTAGTCTTAGGGATGATATGACTACTTGCGCAGAGTCATCATCAAAGTAGACATCCTGCATTTCATACAACAGATAAATGTGCTATCAGATTAGTTAACAGAAAGTAATTGCAAGGTGTTTTCGTCACGAGACAATTTGCTATGACTTGGTCCCACAAATTCTCAAAAAACTCCCAAATGAATTAAGAACAGCTATCAAGAACAAATAAACACTAGTACCTCGTCATCTCGATCATGGCTGCCACGCTCCTGCAACAAAGCCAATCAAAACATTGGTCCAGCATTTAATGGTACAGGATTTAAAAATGCACGTACAAAATTAGTAACATGCATGCATTGCACAGGGGGAAGAGGATGCCAAATACAAACCTCTTCATTATCCTCATTCCCGTAAATTTTATATCTGAAGGCCTGGCTCAAATTACTAGCTAAAGCTGCAACATCATAGTCCCTGTCATGAATGTCGTCATCATCACTATCCCTCATCCTATCTTGTAAAGCAGTCGGGCGTCTGCACAGGAAAAGGAAAAATAAAGAGAGAATTCGAAGTGAGACAGAAATCACAACAAAGAGATGACAAAACGAAAATGTAGAAGGTTCAACCAAGGATTGTGGCTTCACTTGAAATGGCTTCTCACATCAATATAATCTAAATCATAAATAACATTACAATAAAATCTACTCTATATTTCTAATGTTATTTAATGAATATCAAGTCCCAAACCCTTACAATCTCATGTGAGGTCACAAGACCAACCATGTAAGGGTGTCACCTAGCCGCTTGCAATTGCATTACTGCAACCAATTCAAGACTGCCAACAAAGACTTTATACACAATAAATGAGATCAGAGCTTACCCGCAAGCCCAACGGTTAACATTCTCAACCACATTACGGTCCTGAAGAACGGTAGCTTGCCACTCATTCCAATCACTATTTTCCTGCAGATGTTCGGAACAACAAATTGAAATATATAAGAAAAAGTTTGTCCCAATAAATTCAACATGCAAGTTCAGCAGCCTCATGATCCTAGTCTCCTGGATGCAATGCAAGGTTAATTCCACAACAATAGGCTTTACCATTTAGATGCAAGAAAAATTCATTTGCTTCTAATTTCATGTTTGCTTGTTCACAATTCAATAGGCTTTGTGTTTTAATTTCATGGAAAGAATGTTTAGACAAGACACCAAAAGCTTGAAAAGGTGTAATGTGTGAACTATGATGTTGATGACATTGTTAATTAAAACACAAAGGTGTACTATGCATATCAGGAACTCAAATCCTTGATAAGATGAGCTTTAGAGGAAGAATGTTAATAACAAGAGACACCACAAGCTTATTTCAAATCATTGAGCAAATCTATCAATTTCTAAGGAGATTTGTCAAGGATAGCAATTCAAAGCATATTTCACATATCTTAATAGATTTATGCCAATAGTACAAAATAACTGTAACTCGTGAAACTTTCATGAACCTGAATACATGTCAGTATGTGGCAATAAGCTAATGCACAGCTAACCTGAATACATGTCAGTATGTGGCTTCGGCTGTGCGCCAAGTGAATAAGTTTGTTAACAATTCTTGTAATATGGCCAATGTTTCCTGCCCGTGGTGCCTGTTTTCCAGCAGCAGGTACAGTTGGCTGAAGAAAAAAAACATAAGCTGAGTGAATTGGTTCCAGTATACTCAATGGCAGTGTAGAAATGAAACATTGCTAACTACATATAAGTTCTCCCAACTTATGAGTGTTTTCTTCTCCCTTCTAAATTCAAATTCAATAAAATATTGGGAAAAACAAGATAATTTAATCTCAATTACAGCAATGACCAATACAACGTCTAATTTATCAGTTTGAAGCATTCATGTACCAGGTTTCTGTCAGAAGAGAGAACAGAATGTTTATCTGCTTGGATAATCCTTCCAATTAAATCACAATCTCGCAGAAGATGATCAACAATGGCTTCAGTTTTACTCTCCAAGCATGATAATACAATACTTTCCACGTGATGGTGTAATGAATTATTATATGGATACCTGCATTATCAGATCAGTCAGAATGGTTAAAAAAATGTTATCTGTAAAAATACGCAATATCCACAGACTAAGAAGATATCAAAGTTTTTTTTTAAACATCCACAAGTCTGTCAAATAAGTTTCAGATTTGCTTACTCGAAAAAAAGATCAATAACTCGTTGAATGGTTCCTGAGTTGACCATTTCTTTTTCTGCAGCTTCATTTCCGGTTTTTAAGAGAACTGCCATGAACTCGACAATCTAAAAGAAGAAAAAAATTGCACAACTCAGAAGTATAGGAAAACAATTCACGGTAACAACTAAGAAATATAGAAACTAGTCTACTCTAAAAAAAAAAAACTAATCCTAAGAAATAATCCGAGATACTCTACAGTCTACACAATATTAAGATGTTATAAGAGATTTTCTTATAATCTAACGATATTTTCTGAGTTTGCAAACAATACTGATATACCCACTAAATTATTGAAACCAGGAGTACATAGGGAGGGTACCACAGTAACTCCACTACACTCGAAGGGGGAAACCATTAAAACTAACCTTTAATCTATGCTTCCCAAGTGGAGGTCTCAATTCTCCATATGTTGTAGGCAATACTTTCTCATCGGATGACACATTCAAAAGAATTAGCAATGCACCTGAAGAAAGGAAAGCCCTGATGACGTGATATGGACAATAAATTTGATAGATTTTGTACCATGACATTTGAAATAACCAGTTTTATGACTAAATTGAAAGCTTCAATAATGAGTATATAAACTATTGACAACAGACAAAAAAAAGACAGCATTAATTCCATCTTACCAAGTTTAGGGAGCATTGCACCAATAGTCTCCGGATTTACAGGAATATGTGGCTCATACATGTGTTGAGTTCGGAATGAATGAAAAAGGGGAGATGATATAGAAGATCTTTTCGGATCCAACAAAGAAATACACACTGAAAGTGAGTTCACAAGGCTAGACTTCGTTTGTGAATCTTCCAATGCAAAACCCAAAATTTTTGCGACAAAACTGCGTGTTTAGGAAAAAATATATAATTATTTCACATAATCATAACAAAAGAAAAATCATGAAGCTTTCCGATGCAAACCTTGGGCTTGATAGTTTAATTGCAAGAGTAGATGAAGCATTCCGTGTTATTGTACATAATGTTTCGGCTGCATTGGCATTAACTTCAGCAGGACACTGATTTAAATAGGGAAAAGAGTTGTAAGATAATTTGCAGAAAATAGAAAGGCAGTAAAGAACCTATATAATTATAATTCAAACACATGCAGAACATGAGTGACTATATTGGGCTTTTCATTAATAACTCATTTGCGCAACAGAAAAATGAATTTTCAGGGACAAACTCGTGACACCGTTAGTAATCATTATCATCAACAAAATGTAAAGCTAGTAGAGTTGAAAAAACAAAATCAG
Source organism: Trifolium pratense (assembly GCF_020283565.1). Classification (NCBI taxonomy): domain Eukaryota; kingdom Viridiplantae; phylum Streptophyta; class Magnoliopsida; order Fabales; family Fabaceae; genus Trifolium; species Trifolium pratense. The sequence goes on along the minus strand of NC_060065.1, from coordinate 52,650,778 downwards.
TGTGTGACCTGCTGTATGCTCATTAAACATGTCTCGATGGCATACATCGAAGGCCAAATGAATCATATCATATAGCAACATGTAAAAGCTGGCTCAAAAAACATAAACTTGGATAGATGCTTCACTTACAGATGGACTTAATTTATCAACAATCATCTCAAGCAGATTGCTCTCAGCCAACCATTGCATCACATCAATAAAATTGGGATACACATGGTCATCAGCGCCTACTAGTCGAACCAAAACCTGACCAATGAACAAATCTCAGAATCCATCTTATCTATCACCAAGGTCACGGTATTGTTATAATTAAGAACGGAAAGCTAAAAGTTTACCTCCATAATGGATGTGATTCCAATCAAATCAACCAATTGGCGAAAAACATTCTGATGGGCCTGCAAAAAGTATGCTGAATCGTGAATAAAAATTTCACAGGAAGACTATGTAACATACATCGTAATGGTTGAGCTTTCTCCATAAAAGCGTATTAGTAAATATCAAATACAATAAGCAATACTAATATACAACTGTACTATACACAAGTGCATTTTTTTACTTACCTGAACATAATTCATAAGTGACACTGTCTTTCGAATCATTAGGCAAACAACAACCTGTAAAATGGCGTAGAAAACAGCATAAAGTAAATGGTATTATATAATCAGATAAGCAACGTTCGCAAAAATATTATGCAAATTAAAGTTCCAATTGTACCCAACATATACCTTGCTAAAGTAGCCAGCCAACAAAGCACTATGAGTACGATTAGGCTCCAAAAAGGAGAATAATAAGTTCATCAGCTGAAATTACAAGGAAAAAAAGAGGAAATTAATAAAAGCAAAGCCTAAGTATACAACTTCAATCACAAAATAGAGTCACAAACAGAATGAGGTATAAACCTGTTCTTCATCCACCAAAGTCTTCAAGATGACATCAATTTCACATGTAAAAATCTCGCAGGCAATGAATGGAAACCTAAATTACAGTCAAATAATCAGTTGGCAACAAGAAAGTGGAAATAATTGAAGTTCTTTTGCAGGAAAAAAAAAATGTTAGGGCTGCATACTTGAAGGTCCGTTTACTTTCAGCATCTTGTGGTGGCTCTTCGATAATGTAGCGTAACAATTGCTCAACCTGAGCTGGATCTCTCAAACTAAAAGGGAAAAAATAGAAAATTATCAATTACTTTTCTTGAATCATCTTTATGATTGCCTATCCACCCAGTGCTTTATGTATGTATATAATAATTCCAACTATCACCAAACATATGCATTGAACATATGCAAATGAGAGCCTTGGCGCGATGGTTGGATTTGCTATGTGACTAGGATACCACACGTTTGAATCATGTAATCTCTTGCAAATGTAAGACAAAAATGCCTACAATTGATCTGGCCCTTTGACAGACATCATTGTTAAAGGTATTTGACGACACTAGGTTTTCCGTTTTTATAAAAATTGGACAGTTGCAAAAATAGAATGAGTAAATGAGCATTTAGGTACTTGAAATTGAAAGAGCCAAGCAATTTAGTCCCTCAAATTTACAAAATAGCAAATTAACCCATGAAATTGAAGAACATCAACATCAAGACAAACATAGAACCTAAAAACGGTGATGCTAAATTTGGAGGAAAAAAAAGGACTGAGGCCCCGTTTGGATTAGCTTATTTTTGAGCTTATGCAATATAAATTAGGTTTTATGCTATTTTATAAGTTCACACTAGTGAAAATTGTATTTTTATAAGCTATTTTATCATAAACTACCTTGACAAACTTATAATAATACATAAAAATTGCATAAGCTGTTTGTATAAGCTCAAAAATAAGCTAATCCAAACGGGACCTAAATTGACTGACGTTCAATAATATTATTAGGGACAAAATTGCTATTTTGCAAATTTGAGGGACTGAATTAACCAACTCTCACAATTTCAAGAACTAATATGTTGATTTACTCAAAAAAAAAATGCACAAAACTGTGAGACTTGTTTGGGAAAATGAATAAAACTCTATTGGTTCAAATTAAATGGAAACATACAAGTTGATAAGACGACTGTTTAAGGCCTTGCATTCTTGGATTACTTCCTCTTCATCTAAAAGCTCTTCTAAAGTGAAATTATCCTTGTCTAATATAGCCTCCACCTGCACAACACAAACAAGCAATGTAAAAAAATGCACTTGACCAGTAACAAAAAAAAGAGGAATCAATGAAATAAGAAAATAAGATATGCAAGTTTTTGAGCTACTTGAAAGTTAAGACTTCAATTCTCAATTTAAGTTATCCTCATAAAACTTTTAGACATTAATTTAAAAGCATTAAATCATAAAATTCAATTTAATGAGAAGCATAAAAAACAAATACTTAAATCTTAAAAGTAAAACAATCAATTTTTTCATAAATCAATATTTGGCCAAAAACTACACAAAACCAGCTTTAACCCAAAAGTTATTTCAAAATTTTCAAATGGAAATCCAAACATCACTTAAACCTCAAGGACTTTTCATTACTCAATATGCACATTATAATTATAATATCCCATAAAATATAACATGTCAAAGTACCCTTTACTTAAAAAAGCAATACAAAAGAGCTTAATTACAAAAAATCAATTAATTAGCTAAAGTGGATCAAAATTTTCCAATTAAGATTATCCTATCCTATCATATATAACAACAAGTTGCTATAATACAGTTTAAACAACCTAGAAGAGGTAAAACCGATCCAAAGAATAGAAATTAAGATAATTAACATGGGGCAATTAATAGCAATTGGAATTAGCATAACGAAACATGGTAATTAGAAAGAGATGAATGAATTGAAATAGGGAAAGTAAGTATATAAGTGAATAATTGAGAAATGAATAATTGAAGTATAGCGAAATAAAAGGGGGGAATGAAAAATGTTACAGGGGAGGAAGCAGAGAGAGAGGCGAGTTTCCAAAACATGTAGAAGAAGGTAGGTGGATCTGGAAATTGGGGGCTGAAGGTGATGCTGTAAACCCTAATTTTGTGGAGGGAGAGATCGCCGTGAAGATCGAATGAAAGAGAAGAAGAAGAAGATTAAGAGAGAGAAACAAAAATGAATGAAGATGAAATTTAAATTGAAATATGAAATGAAAAGTCACAAAAATTAATTAATTAATTTAATTTAATTTAATTTTGTATATAACGCTAAAGTACAAATGATATACTCCGGAATTGCCACACAACAACAACACAAACACTGCCCATCTCACGTTTTTCATAATAATGCTTATTATATTTGTTCTTTGCATCTCATCATTTTTGTTTTATTTTTTTTACATTAATTTGAAAAGATATGTGTAAATAATTGAAGAAGTATAATATAATAGTAATAGTTTTATAAAATTGGACTAGTTCATTTCGTAGGTATTAGAGATATTATTAGAGCGGTTGTGGTTTGAATCTAAAACTTTACGTTTAATGTATAGGAATTTGGTTAATAGATTGCTCGATAAAAAAAATTATAAAATGTCTTTGTTAACATATTGAGTTATTTTTCATAAAAAAAAAAAAAACTATTGAGTTGTTTATTCGAGAAAACTATGAGGCTTTGTTTGGTTTGAAGTCTAAGTTCATCTATCGATTTTCGTAATTTTTCTTTTCTTCCACTTTCTTTCCACAAAACCAAACATACCTTCAGTGTCATGTATTTGTTCTGGATTGGGCCTAAAGCTCAAACGCTGAGGAAAATTTCCTATTGGATCGTCGATCAAGGCTCACATGTTGAGCAGCCCACGATGACTCTCCTCAAGTCAACGGTCGCAATATCCAACAGAATGGTAACGGCCGGCCATTGGAACAATGAGCATGGAAATGTATTTGAAGGGGTTTAAAGGACTTCATGGAAATGACTATCAGAAAAAAAAAAATTGGGTTTATTTTGTAGTTTATATGAATGAAGTTCGTATCCAATGCATTGCATTGCATTTGAAGATAGAACTATTATCTTTTTCTTGTGTTTTCGTTTTCGACTTTTACATTTGTGTTTGGGTAAAGTATCCCTTGTAATTAATCTTGAATTGTGGATATAACATCATTTGTACTTCTAGGCTCTCTTTGGCAAAAATAGCGGTTGACTGATAAGCTAGCATATAGCTTATAGCTGATGGCTGGTAGCTTATAGCTGATGGCTGATGACTTATGGCTGATAAGCTAATTGAAGTGTTTGATAAAATTAGCGGTTCAACTGACTGATAAACGTAAAATGACATAAAAGGTCATTCATATATAACATATAATAAAACCTCTTGTAATTTCTTTTATAAAATCTATATCTAATTAATATTTAAGATACTTCAAATTTAGTTATTTAAATTTACTAATTTAATATATTTTTTATATATTATTAAATTAAATTTTATTATTTGAAATTTTGTTTTAAATTTATTTTCATTTCAATGATTATACTTTATAAAAAATATTAAACATAATATTTTTTAGGTTTTATAACAACCAAATTTATTTAACATTTTTTAGGTTTTTATAACAAATATAGGTACATACAGGTAATAACAATCAATTTCCTTATACTGAGTAACATATATATATATATATATATATATATATATAAGGATAAATCAAAAGTAATGATACAGTAATACTAATATAAATATAAAACGGTGATAATATATGGGTACTTACAACAACGTTTTAGAAATAAAAATAGGGACAAACGAAAAAAAAATAATACGGTATATAAATATATATATATATATATATATATATATATATATATATATATATATATATATATATATATATATATAACATACTTATTTTATTTTCAATTGTAATAAATTTTAAAGGATAAAAATGTATTTAAGATAAAATTATAAGGGTAAAATTGGAAGAAAAATGATAAGCTAGAAGCTTAGAAGCTACTTGAAATAGCTTATGGAAAATAAGCTATAAGTCAGTAAAATAAGCTAAAAACTCTTTCTGAAAAGACTGTTACCAACCAGGTCTTTTAACTTATAAGCCATAAGACATAAGCTATAAGCTAACTTTTTTTGCTTGCCAAACAGACCCCTAGTATGTCCAATATATCTATCCATATTTACTCTTCAAAAAATTGTAAACTTCAATTTTTACGAGATGGAAAAATTTTAGAAGTTTTACATTGAGTTTCTTTTGAGTTAGACTCTCTAAATCCCAACAAATACTTATAAGATAATATGAATCCAAAATTTAAAATTAATTAAGAGACTTATCACATAAATACTTATACGATAATATTAATATGAATACATACGTATCATAAATTATTTTTATAAATTCTCAGTCTCACAAAATTTATCACACTCAAATAGTTAATCCAAACTGAACTTAAGAGACTTGGTTATCTATAATATTATGTAATGTAATTATATATTGGTTTAATTTTATAATATCACACTCACTCTCTCACCTCTTTTTCATACGAGTTTAATTTCTATATACGATTAGTGTAAAATTATTTTACACATGTACAATAGCGGAGACAGGGGTGGTCAGGCTGGGCCATGGCCCACCCCAAAATAAGTGAAAGATAATATATACTGGTATGCGCGAAATTAAACATAATTGTATACATGTCCTAGTGGCTTTAGAGTGCCTCCTATGAAGAGAAAGGGCATGGGTTCAAATCCTTGCCATCTTAATTTTTGCTCTTTTTCCTATTTTAAATTTTGCCTTTTTTTCCTGAATTTTACCTTTTTTTCCTGAATTTTTGCCATCTTATATGGGTCCATAAAAGTTATATGGGTCCACATTTTTTTATGGGACCCATGTGAATTTCAACCAATAAAAGAGAGTGTGTTGGAGTGTGTTTGTTAAAGAGTGTGTTGCTAGCATTATTCATTGATTTTTTTTCTCTTTTAATTTTTTAAATAAAATCAATTTTAACAAGTAGCATAAGGATTTAAGGCCCGTTTGTATTAACTTATTTTTAAGCTTATGCAAACAGCTTATACAAATTTTATGTATTATTATAAGTTTGTCAAGCTAGTTTATGCTAAAATAGCTTATAAAAATACAATTTTCACTAGTGTGAACTTATAAAATAGCATAAAACCTATTTTTTATTGCATAAACTCAAAAATAAACTAATCCAAACGGACCCTTAAACAGGTAATCTTGAGCGGCATAATAATACATCATACCATTAAACAAATACATGCCTTCTAAATTACTACAATTAAAAATTTGAATGTATCAATACACTTGATCTTTAAGGTATTTAATTAATTTTTTTATAATTAATTTTATACTTATTATAACTTAAATTTTTATATACAAAATAATTTTGTATTTAATTTATCTATTATTATTTTTTAGTGGCCCACCCGAATATCTATTCCTGGCTCCGCCACTGCACATGTATCCAATGATGATGTGTTAATATATTATTAGACGCATGTGTAAAATAATTTTACGCTGACGGTTCATATAAATTAAATTATTTTCCATATTCATTCATATATTAATTTATTTTAATGTGAATTCTTTTATGATAAATCTTATGAGAATGAGAATTATTTGTTATATATTAGTATATGTAATGTAATGTAATAATATAAAATGTACGTGGATGACTGGATGTGAATGGACATACGTATCATGTATATGTCGTCGCCATCATATTCATATTCCATGTTCTCCATCTGGTCATACATTTCAGTTTCATTCAACTATTGTTGTTGCATGTTTTCATTTATTATTAATATATTTTAATGTCTCTTAGTTGAACATCATCATCCATTAAATCAGCAGTCTTGCCAATATAGTACCACTATCTATCATTGGCCTGAATTATTGGGAAAATTGGAGGACATATTTATCCTTGCATCTTTTTAGGGTGTGTTAACATGAGCTTAAGAAATGAATAAAAAAAATACATATGTTAAAGGATTTAAGAAAGAGAAATTTTATATTTGAAAAATATTTTTTTGAAAATTTAAGAAATTAAATATATTTGAATTTTTTTTAAAAGACATATTTGATTTTTCAATATGTGTCTTTCGAGCATATCTTAACACATTTTTCATCTTGTTATTGTCGTAAAGTCAACAACACAGTTACACAAAAATGAATATTAAAAGACTTTTCAGCTTTACGATAAATCTTATTTAAATAAATATATCCTTCAACCGTAAAACAAAGTTCCAATAATAATGAAGAAAAACAAAAACACTATGGTTAACTATGCTAGAACAAGTGAAAACACTAACATAATTTCGATTAAGAAGGAAGACTTTCTCCATCGTAGCACTCGTAAGGATAAATCGGAGGGCAATAAAGAGACACGCAATGGCTCAAGGCAAAATTACTCAATATTTTTTGTGATGATGTTCATATGATAATCTCAAAACATGCATCATGGAGGAACAATAAAGAAGATGAATTCAAAGAAAGTCCAAGAATATATGGATAATGACCCTGTTATCCCTCTTGAGTCTTGAGTATAAAGAATGAGCTCAACTATGAAAAATGCCATTCATTGTTAATAACCAATGCTTTTTATCTTGGTGGGTAGGGTGTGTTTCAATTGATACTAGTATATAATAATAAAATGTAATAGAACAAAACTGAATGAAAATATGGAATGAAACAAATAAGAGTGGAATAAACATAAATTTCATCCATAGTTTATGTATTTTATGATTGAATAGAACAAAATCTCAATAAGAGTGATGATAAATAATGGAATGAGATGATGTCATCACATCACATTCTATTACCACCATCAATTCAAACATACACATGAATAAAATACACCAACATGCAAAACTCATTTAATGTCGATGGATTTGAAGTGAGGAGTTGAATTTCACATCAGCAGTTACTAGGAAAAATGTTAGATATATAAAAGAGGTGATTCCTATACCCTTATTTTTTAAGGTTTTTGGACAGAGATGTAACGTCGTTCTATCTCTTGTGATCTTGAAGCATCAGCCAGTTATTGCTCCAGATGCTTTTTCAAACTCCTCAACAAGTGGTATCAAAACTCTGGTTCGACTTGATGGAAGAATTCGAGTGGATCCTGATATTATATCAACTATATAATGCAGAATCTCACACTTGAAGGAGATTATTGAGTTTTAAGTAGGACTTAATCCTAGTATTAAGTCAACCGTAGGATGCTAGGATGCGGGGACTCCCTTGAGGGAAAATTGTTAGGTTTTAAGTATAAGTGATTAAACCCCACATTAACTATAAATGGCCAAAATGTTGAATATCTAAGAAAAATGATCTACATACATATTACCTTAAAGTTTTGAACGGAGATGTGACAACTCTCTCCTGTGATGTTAGGTATTAGGTACTTTCATACCAAATGTTCTTCCTTCAATTTGAAACTAAAATTTGATACAAGATTTGATAACTCAGGGAAGAACAAAATTTTGATTGATGGCATCTTGTTAAATAGACGCCGAAAGAACTTTTTAAGGAGATTCAGGGTTCGATCCTAGCTACTAAAAAATTCTCCCACCAACATTTAATAAAAGGGGTTTTCCATGCCTCAAACTTGGTCTCTAACTTAAAACCATATTACATATTGTGCTCACACCACAAAAAACCTAATAAACTTGGTACCTACTTCACTTTCAACAATGACCAACAAAAGGACATAATAAGGTAGCCACTTCACTTCCAAGTTCCAACATTGACCAACAAAAGGACATAATGAAGGTCATATAACATGTGAACTTGGTAACAAGTCACCCTACACATACATGATTGTAACACAATACCCTACAATGCACAAAAAGACAAATTTCTTTGTCATCAACAAATTTATTCTCAGGTTTTTACGTTAGCACTCACTTAGTTACTACTTTAGCATGCATCAACAACTATGTATCATGTTCTTACCTCAGTTGTCAGATACTAACTAGAAACAAAAACAAGTATACAAAATCTATGTCATAAAAATCCCCACTTCATTTATTATATTCTAGTACTAGTACTGACAAAATTTTACAAGATCAAATCATTCTGGTTTAGGTACCAAAGTAACAAAATAAATTAAATTGAAATGATCCAAATCTGATCTTGTAATGTGCATAAACAAAAAATTCTAATTTATTTTCCCCTCTCAAAACTCGAACATTTAGAATCATACCCTTGTTTTTATGTTCAAGTGGGAAAATATAAAGTAGGGCTGTGAATACTGCAATAGGATTTTCATATAAATGACCAATTTATGAAAGAAAAAGCAAGGCAATGAACACTGGTATCTTCAGCATGCACTTTCCACGCGACAGCTTGATCATAGGATGCGTGCCTCCCCATTGTTGACATGCAGATCCCAGCTGGCATACAAGCAAACCCCTGAACGAAAAAATGAATATGATTAAGCACGGAACTATTCGGCCATTTAATTAAAAGTAAATTTATGGTTGTAACTATGAAAACGCTAACAGCGTCAAACTCGAGGATATTAGTATTACCTGCTGCATTAACTTAGCAAAGTACGCAATCAAATTCTTGCGAGCAGAGTCATTGAATATTTTATCCAGCGTGATGTCTTGTAGAGCCACAAGAGTTGTTTCCAGCATGTCAAGGCCAGCCTGGTTTGCAAAGATGAAGACGGGTACCGTCTGTAATGCCAAATAGAACACAGAAGTAAGGCACTATCATTATATACTTCTGAATTCATTATAAGCAAAAGATCAATTTTGTACCATAAAATGATATCATAGACATACCTTCAAAGAACAGCACAAAATAGCATCAGGATGATGCCACAAATGTTTCAGTACCATATCCCCGATAAGAGAATCGGATCTCAGTAGTGGCACCTCCAAATAATTACTGCGCTCAGATAAGAGATATTGAAAGTTAGTTAAATAGATAAACATGTTAGAAATTTTGAAAGTGAACATCAGAGTTTCATGTAGACTTCACCTATAACTCTGGCAGATCCATTGAGCTAGTGTAAGGGCTTCAGGAGAGCCGGGGGAGAGTTTTGCTTCACCGGCGGTGTTAGCACTGGATGGAGATATAGCAGTGGCAAGTGCCTGCACAGCAGAAACTACACGGCGGATATACTGACGTGCCATAGCTGCAACATTATCCTGTAGACCGGTTTCAAAAGGAAACTGGAAGGCAACAGTCAAAATACATCGGTTGTTAGGACATGTGTCTCCCGCGGCATGAGTTGTTGTCGGAGCAACAGTCAAATCCAAGGCTCGATTTGCTGTCAATGAGTTCTGTTTATCACCCTGAAAAATAATATAACGTCAACTTGTTTACTAGGGTTCGTATATGAACAATAACATCGGTTAGAGAAAAATCAAATGCAAATAAATAGGACTCGACCTGTTGTGAATTCAGCAGAGCAATGCGGAAACCAGAAGGCACCAATGGAGCATCTTCTGGGAACATGTCATCAATTGGTGCAAATATGAGCTCAGAACAAGCCCCCACAGCATTCTCATCAATTCCAGTACACAACTGTTCAAATGATGATGATAGTTATGATGAGAATAACAACGAGAAACCAGAAAACAAGCAATTAGACAAACCAAAACAAAAGTACGAGGAAGCACCTGTAAGAGATGAACGTCCCTAGAAACAAAAGAATCTTCATGAGCAGGAGCGTGACCTTCAAGGCGGATAACTTCTAGCATCTGGATATCGACACAAATCAGTATGAACCAAATCATAAAAAGGTATATAAAATAAATCTTAGCATAATGCAAATATGCATCTACATCTAAGAAACGAAACAAAAAAAAAACATGGAATCTCTCTAATGGTTCCGTGCACAAATCATGATGTAATTCTATCTGGAATCTGTGCCAAGGGCATACCTCTTCATGTTCAATTGAATGTCCAAGCAGCATGATTGCTTGGTTGCCGGTGAACCTCGTAGACCTCATTCCAGTATAGCCATAGGAGCCAGCTTTAAGCGATGCAGCAGAAAATGCGTCAACACTAAAATCGGCCCACTCTGAGCGATGTTCCCTCAGAAAGCGAACTAAAACAGCAGGAGTGATATTCTGCAAGTAAAACAAAGTGAAAACTTTCCGTGTTACAATTAGAAGATCTAAAAGTTAAATTTTTATAGAAGGACCATTTAATACGCCGTGCCAATGAGTTTACACACTCACTTGGAGTAACATAGAAGCTTTTGCACAGACAATTCCTCCAAGGAGTGAAAGGGAACTTGCTGGATTAGCAGTGCCACTCAAATTCTTGATTGAATTAACAGCAATAGTAACACCCTCCGCACCATCACAGTTCAAAACAGACCAGCCATCATCATTGAATCCATTGACAGCATCATTGAAACCTCTGCAAGAATGATGTATCAACTTTTTTACCAACACAACATATTCATTTTGTAAACAGCAGGTTGAAATAATTTACAAGGTGGCAAATTATTTCATATAACATACCTGCTCAACCGTTGGCTAAAAGTTCTCAGAACCGCAGGTTGCCGACCCATGCCATATACCACTTCGCCACTTGTTTCTTGAGCTACTTGCCTGATATAGCGAAGTGCCTGTCACAAAAGCCATTGTATTAATACCGGTCTTGGCTAAAAAATTGCTCAATTTGAATATTCTCTATAATAATCACAATAGTCTACCAAAGTTTGTAATAGAATCCAACGCCGTGAATTAATAATAGTGTACTTACTGCAATTGTCAATCTCTGAGCAACCATCGTTGATGATTCGTAGAGTGGTCGCAGCACTTCTGGCACACTCCATGCCTTTAAGAAAATATTAATCATGTTAATGTATATGAAAAGAGATAACAAACATCGCATGCAATCCTAGCTAATTTAGTGTCAGGAACTCAAACCTGAAGATTTAGGTGGTCTACAATGCGGATGATTGACCCTCCACCTTCACATGGTCGAATCAAATAGCCACTGGGAAGCATTTCAGCCCTCTCAAATTGTGCGGCAGCAGCAGCATTAGGCCCAGCACCAGAACCAGACAGTGACCTTTCACAAACCTTCCAAATGTGCAATAAAAAAATCATAAGTGCAATTACATTAAATCGTCTTCCTCTCCAATGCAGTTTGATATATAATCTCATGCAAAAATAGTAATGCATTAATCAAAAAACATACTCACCACAATACTGCCATTTTCCAAGTTTGTAGTGTATCTTAGAGTCCAGAAATCCCGAGCAGAAGCCAGCGTCATTGGAGCATATGTCTGAAGCAAACTTAACATTTATACACAAGGCTTAACAAATCATAAATAAAAGGTCATACATTTCACATTTGAACACTCACCTGTGTGTAAACAAGTTCAATTGTCCCTCCATTTCCAGCTGGGAACATTGTAAAAACTTCTGAACTCCGACAGTCACGATACCAAGACGCGCGATCTTTTAGGAGCTCCACAATCTATTCAAAATTTCCGGCAATTCAAAAATTCAGACAGCTTACAAACATAAATTAATATCAAGAAATTAGTGAAAATATAAATGCATTTGATCCTTTTTTAATTACCTTAGCAGGTTCTAAACTAACAAGACCACAGGCTCGAGCTGCCACTCCATTGCAACCTTGAGAAATGGCAAATATCCCAACCGAATCCGGACCAGGCTGACAAAACAAAGTTCGAAAGTAAATATAGTACGAGATATTAGTGGAAGGAACTAGACCTCAATATCAAAAAGCAATTGTTCATTAAAAGAATGATTCTCTTTACCTTCATCCCAGGCATCTGGACCCAATCGACAGCAGTTCCTGTAGCCTTTGAAAGGAACTCTGCCAATGTCTCCTCTGCAATTGATAGGAATCTGCAAGGATCAGACTAGAAAATCAATCAAAGAAAGCTCCACGAGAGAAATAAATAAAATCGCAAAAGCTCTCAAATCAAGAACTTCAAAATTACCCAGCAGGGCTATTAGCATCTCTCATGGAACTCAGAGGAGGAGTAGCAGCCGCGGAATCGCTGCCATCAGCACTTGCAGCAGCTGTGATCTGCAATGACATGGCAGTAAGTAACAATATAAATCAAGATTCGAAACAACCAAAATCATATGGCAACAACTTGCCTCAACCAAACCATGACAATTATCAATGCACGAAAAATGAATAATAGCGAATGAAAATGAACAATGATAAGCTTACGGTGTTAACTTGTTGGCGCATAAATCCATTCTCATTCACCAGTTGTGAAACCTGTTTCTGCAGCCGATCATTTTCCTCTGTCAACAGCTTGTTCATTGCTGCAAGTCTCCTGTTCAAAGTCTGAAGCTCAGAAGACTCTTTCCTCTGCTTCTCCCTACACCTGCAAACCAAAAAGGCACAATTCAAATCAAACATCAAAAAAAGCCAAAACCTTTCACACAACACAAATTCAAAATTCAAAAAAAGGGTGAATCACAATCGCCATTACCTTCTGTTCTGAAACCAAACCTTGATTTGTTTAGGTTCGATGTTGGATAAAACCGGATTCTCTCGAATCAGCTGTTGCCTTCTCAATGAACTTGGTTTGGGGCATTCCACATAAACCTTTTCCAAAGCTTCAATCTGTTCAGCAGTGTACCTCACATATTTCCCAGAAGAATCAATGTGTCTCTCAATGCTGTTATCCCTTTGTGCAACAGCCATAGCCATCTTCTTCTCCTATTCTCAATTTCAAAACCTCAAACAATCACACTCCAAAAGTAAAACCAAAAGGGGCAACACAACACAATACAATACAATACAACACAACAACTACAAGATTCTTATTATAACTCACTCTTAGACCCCAAATAAGAGTGTGTATTGTACACTACACACACAAAATACAAATACAGATACAAATACAATACAAATACGTGTAACTTACACACACTATAAGAGTGTATTAGAAAGAAGAAACGGAACAACAATAAATAGTTCCAAACAGTGAAACAAGAAATCCTCGTTCTTACAACCTTAAAACCCGTTTCTTTTTTTACTTTCTGGTTTCAACAAAACCAGTTGCGTCAACTGTTTTTTTGTCTGAAAGAAACCAGAATTTTTCTAGTGTCTTATCTCTACAAAAAAGAAAACGAAAACCCCACTTATAAAAAATGAAACTTTGAAACTCATCAACTGAATTTACGCGTTTTTTTTCTATTTGGGCAAAAGCCCAATGTAAAAGCCATAAAAAAAGCTATAAAAATGTCAACTTTGAACCGACCCTTTTAACTTAAGAGTTTGTTTTTTCTGTTTTTGTTGTGAATGGAGCTTGAGGAAGAAGAAAGAAGAGATTTTTTTGAAGAAAAATGAAGTTTTGAACTAAGTGGTAGTATATGAAGCAATGAAGAAAGAAACCCTAAACATGTTGAACATGAAGAACGGAGTTCAAAAACATTGAAACGGATTTGAGGGAAGAGAGAGAGAGTTTTGATTTGAGAAATGAGACAGTGATCTGAGCTGAAACAGTGGGAATAAAGTGAAGAGAGAGAGAGAGAGAGTTTGTAATGCACGCATATCGATTACTGAAAACAGAGAGGTTTCTTTTTTAGAGCAACTCATTTACGTAATTGTCCTTGTTGTTTGTATCTAATGACATGTTATGTTATTATAGCCCTACACTACTCACATCACTTTCAATACTCACTAGTCTCCACCTTTGTGTACATCAGAGTTAAGATCTCGAGCTCGGATCTTAATGCTGAGATTTTAACGCTGATGTACATAAGAATTTATGAAAAAAATTAGGTTATACTTCAATTGATTAAATTGTATTTAAATTTGATTTTATGGCTATAAAATATTGATAAAATAAATATAAATAAATGTATAACAAATATAAAAATATATAATTAATTTTATTAAAAAAAATAATATAACATTAAAAAATGATAAAATGAATTGATCGAATTATAGGTTAATGGGTTTCGATCTGATGTGATTTGAAATTTATAGATCTAGAACATACAGTGGGTGAACCAGTTGTAGATTTAAACAATTTTCGGCTGAACTAATATGCGGATTGGTTGATTTGTAGTCCAATCAGTTGAATCAGATCTGGTTTTGAAAATGTGAATAGATTGAACCACAAGCGAATCAAATAAAAAAAACTATTAATAAAAAAATGGAAAAAAAATATATTAAAAAATCACGATTCAGCACGTTTCGATCTGATTCAAACTTTGAGCGAATCGTGGTTGAACCAACCAACATAATGAAAGATTTTTTGTTCCAAAAATTGATCTGAGCCTGTTATAAAAAAAAAAAAAAAAAAAAAACTTATGTCTTGGTCACTCGATAGTAAATTTGAAGCAAAATTGATTGTTCTTTTTATTACAAGATCAGACGCCATGTAACTACCAATTCAAGGTTGAAATTTTATACGCAATCAAACATGTAATAATTTGATACTATATTTGATTCCATAAATATCACCATAATATCAATATTCAAGACCGCTTATTTTACTTTTGATTTTGTTATCGCTTTTTGAAAACTATAATGAGAGAAATTAACAACCAAACTAACATCAACACACAACCAAAAGAAAAACAAAACACTATAGAGTATAATACAATACATAAGAGAAATTAGAGAAATATAGAATTCAAGTTTATACGCACCTTTACCTAGTCGCAAAAAAGAGCGTTAAAAACCTAATGTGAGATAGGGTTTCAGAAACCAAAACAACTGCCGGTGTGTGTGACAGATAGTGAGAAGGACCAAATTTATAGATAAAAATAAAATAATCCTGTGGTCGTTAGTCAAAGTGGTTTCAAAGTTAGTAGACGCAGTATTTAATATTTAAATAATAAATAAATTCACTTACGTTTATAATTATCCTCATTCTAAAAATATTTTTTTTAATAATTAAGATGTGTTGAAATAATGTTGTTTATGCCTTCGCGAACATAACTCGATTGATAGAGACATCACATCATATATAAAAAGATTGAGGCTCGAACCTGGAATATTTTTAGTCGCTGTTTTAAAACAATGTTCGTTATTTTGGTTATAATTAAGGCCGGAGGGAGTATGTATGACGATTATCTCCCTATAACATATTTTTTTGAAATTGGGGCCGAGCGTGGCCCTGTCGAGCCCAAGCCCGGCTCTGCCCCTGCTTGCCACAACAATCACTCCCTCAAGTGCGAATCACTCAACTCTTTATATCTCATGTGCTCAACGTTACTCGTCACCTGACCACCTTTATCATAAAGACTTTCGATACAAGAAGCCGGTTGAACCCTTTGTCGAACCATTGACTCTAATACCACTGTTGGGTCATGAAGGATAGTTGGGGATCATCCACATTGGGTTCAGAACAACCATACAAGTGAGTTGGACACCACATTTTTATCCTAAACCTTAAGAGATCATGCTTTTGGGTTCTCTCACTTACAAATTGTCCAACTTTCACTTTTATAAGCAATGTGTGACTTAACTTACCTCACACTTGCCACAACACTGATCACTATGTCGTGTCAATGAGGTGTTAAGATAAGCGCTAAGATAGGATAAACATATCATATTATGTTTCAATTTGGTATTTGATAATACAATGGGTTATAATAAATTAATCCTTAAACTTACTCTATAAGGGTTTGTTTGGTGCATAAGATATGATAGATATATAGAATATAAAACAGAATAATAATCGAACAAGATATAAACAGGATACAAGTTTTTTTTAGAGCAATAAGATAACAATTATCATATCATATGTTTGGATGCAAACAAAATAACAAGCATAATAACAATATTTTATCATATCATATTTTTTATACACACCTGATAATAATACATCAAGACATATGATATTTAAATGAAAAAGTTAATCTCGTAAAATAATTACATTTTTTCATAAATTATTTTGTAATATATTTTAATTATATAAGTTATAAAACTAACCAAAAATATATTATACTACCTCCAATCATTAATACAATAAAAAATTTACTTTGTAGATATATTAAAATATTGATATATCTGAACTATATTATAGATTAGATACATCAACTTTTCAATGTATCTAAATGTGAACTCTTTCTTATATTAAGGATTATATATAACATTTAAATTATAAAATTAACCTTGTAAAACAATAAAATTTTCCATAAATTTTTTCATAATAATTTATAACTATATAGAATTAAAAATCATTAACACTACTAAATAAAAAAACATCATTTTTTTCCATAAAAAATATGAAAAAATAAATATTTTGATTAAATAATTTAAGTAAATAAATATATGATACATAGTATTTGCGTATAATATAACTAATATTCCATTATTTTACTTTACAATTATTGTCCAAAAAATTATGTAATTTACAAAACGACCTTGTGACAAAATATATATTTTTAAAAATTATTTACAAATTTTTTAATCTAATTCAATTTTTAAATTTTAAAATATATTTTATAGGGTAAATCAATAAATTATTTTCGTATTCTATCATGTTGGCTTCTAATTCTGCTCAAATTCAGAATAAGAATTTGAACTACATGAACAAAATAAAATAAGTTTCAGAATTAAGTTATCATATTTTGTGTTTTTTTTTTTTGACAAAAGTTATCATATTTTGTTGTTTCACTGAACATATGATTGAGACACCATTATAAGATATATTTATCATATCTTGTCATTCCTCTTCCACCAAACGGGCCTTATATCTTTCTAGTTAATTAAAGTTTAATTTTATCCTGAATAGGAGTTGGATTAAAAACCATCAAGATATGAGCGCAATGTCACATTACACATATCGCAATCTCATGTGTTTGTTCAACTTACTAATTCATTACTATTATATCTTTCATGGTCGCTAATGGAAAAACTATAGTTAGGCTCATGTTTAAATGTGGATGAACTTTGTGGAGTTACAAATTATGTATGTCAGTGTCCATCATTGAATCAAATTATTTTTTTGTCAAGTAGCTTAGTGACTAAAAAATCCACTCTTAAGGTGGATGATTGGGATGACTGGGATTCAACAAAGAAAATCCACCGATGAAGCAAATTCTAACGAGACAGACACCACCAAAGAAGATTGAAAAGAATGGGTCACTTTTGGACCGTTAGAGTAATTTTTTTTAGCAAGTCTTAAAGATAGCTTGTGATGTACAAATCAATTATTGACATTTTATATTAAGGGTGATACGGTTGCCATTAAATTTCAGGAACCTAAGTATGTTGTTGTGGTTAACTATGCAATATTTTTCTTTATGAAAGATTGACGTTGAAGAAAAGAGATACTCCTCCCGCTTTGGATAGTATGCAATAGTTACCGTGCAAAGTCTGCATGGTAACTTTAAATGTAATTATCAGTAATTAAATTTTAGTCGGACATTTTTGCTTAAGTTTTCAACTATTAATACTATTGAGTTAGTCTATTATTAATTTTTCAATTTTAGTTAGAATGTCAAAATATAATGGTTTAGTAAAAAAACAAAAAACAAAATATAATGGTATGAAGAAGTACAATCGTTATTATTAGTGCGACTTATTTAATAGATTTTTTTAGAAGACTCACTTAGCACAAGAAGTACTAGATGGAGTACACATACTGAAATACAAGTACTAGAAGCAGCTAAAATGATTTTTTGAACAAATGTGTAAGTTGGTTTTTTAAATTTCACTTAAACACAAAAAAACTTATTAAAAAGGGGATTTGAAAGACAAAAGAACTAGAATTTAGATTAAAAGAGAAAAGAAACAAACATGCATGGCAAAGTAGGGCATTTGAAAATATACAAATTATATAGAAACATAAGAAATTGACATATATATAAAGTTTCAGGTTCAATGCGAAAAATTATATAACATAGAATAACGCTTAAGTCTGATTTGAACACTCAATTATTTGTTTGTATAACATAGATTGATTCACTACGACACATACCCACATGATGTCGATCATCATGCTTTTAGTTGGAAATGAGTCGAGTCGAGTCGAACTCGCTTAAGCTCGACTCGACTCATTTATTTAACGAGTTTAATTTTCAACTTAAGTTCAACTCATTTGGTTCATGAACCAAGTTCAACGAGTTAATTATCGAACCGAATCAAGTTTTAGATTATTTTCGAGTTGGTTCGGTTCATTATCAGCCATAGTATAAACTTACTATCATATATGAAATAGTGGTTTGATACTTAGATCAACTAAATTGTAATCAATGCTTTCATTTTGTATGATAAAGTTGTAGTGTTATATTGTGTTTCATCCAGATAATATTGGAATGTAGACTTGAATTGTCCACATATATTAACACATATGATACTCACTAATCACTATGAAAGTAACAGATACATTCTGTATATCACTATCTCTTATAAAAGCATTTTATTGGTCCCATATACAAAAAAAAAAAGCTTACTATTATATATCGAGTTGCTCATGAACCAAACGAGTCGAACTATATATAGTTCAAGTTCAACTCATTTATTTAACGAGCTTAATTTTCAACTCAAGTTCAACTCATTTGGTTCATGAACCAAATTCAACGAGTTAATTATCGCATCGAGTCTCGGATTATTTTTGAGTTGATTCGGTTCATTGTCAGCCCTACTAACCTTCAAATTCTTACGGTGGTATCTGAAAAATACCATTTTACTTCAGGCTTTATGTACAGACGAATAATGTAAGACTAAAATAGTCATAGATTTTAAATAATATAAAATGGGATGGAGGTAGCACTTCTTAACATACTTGCACAAGTCAACACAAATCTAGCTAACAAAAATTTGGATCTTGAGGACGAGATTACACTATAATAATACAATGACCTAAACTTCAAATATCGTTTGGGAAAAATGTTTACATTTAATATTTGACACGCATAAACACTTTCTTCACAGATAATTACACATAGTGATAAAAGAAAAGTGGACAATAAATACGACACTAACTTTTATGAATAGTAAAATCAATCATCCTAAAATAATGATTAAATAATTTCATCTTTAACGAAAAAAATCTATATAAAAAAAAAAGTATAGCAATAAAAAAATTAATAAAATAACAACTAGTGCATAGGTAAGAAAATATATTTTAATTATTTTGGTCAACCTGAAAAGCCAAAAACACATAAGTAGTGTGGCACATGGATGAAAAATGCTTGGTAAAAAATGAATAAACAATGTAAATGATTATTCTTTTCCTAAATATATATAGCATGACAAGATATATTAAAGTCAAAATGGGAATATTTTCTTTTCTAAACTTTACAATAATGGAATGGGATTAACATCCTTCCACTTTGTCCCCCCCCCCCCCTCCTAATCTGATTGCTTTTATCTTTCTTGTTTTCTTTATGATTTACAATTCATATCATTCTTCTTCTTATTCTTTCTTTTTAGTTCCTAAATCCTAATGGCTAGAGGGTTCCCATCTTCTTTTGCTTTCAACCATTGCTTTTCTTATATAAATGGAATATTTAAACTAGTTTCTGTGCCTCCCTCTAAAAAAACACTTTTGGGCCCCATTTGGTCCAATCTAGTGGGCCCTTCTGGATGGGCTGACTCCATGCTCACACCCCCCTTTCATTTTTATTTTTATTTTTTTGTTTAAAAATTATTAGTTGCTTTTATATATAATGTTGATATGAGTGATATGGCTTTGCTTTGATAGGTTGGTCATTTGGTGTCGTCAAAGTGGAGACTTGGCCCCATTCAATTCAAGTCAATTTGACAAGCAATTTTTTACTACTAGCATTATTGACATATTTATTTTCTTGTTGCACTATAATAGGGGCAACATTTTATTATTAACATTTTAATTTCTTTTCCTCTAAAATTTAATTA
This sequence comes from Trifolium pratense, assembly GCF_020283565.1. Lineage (NCBI taxonomy): Eukaryota > Viridiplantae > Streptophyta > Magnoliopsida > Fabales > Fabaceae > Trifolium > Trifolium pratense. The sequence goes on along the minus strand of NC_060065.1, from coordinate 52,630,048 downwards.
AATTATGCAATTTTAAACGCAATTTTTTTATTATAAAATTAAAATCTATATTTTTTTAACCGTTTAATTTTGATCGAACAACTATCAATATGTGAATGTAGACAATTTCGACGGTAAGTAATTTGAATTTATACCTAAGAAATTGCACATTGACATGAACGCTCATTCACCTATCTAATTTGTCAAGAATTCAAGTCGCTATCTTCTACCTAAATTGTCCAAGAGTTTAAGTCGCTATCTTTGTTATCACCCAATTTGGCAAATCACCATCATTTGTTGAAAATTAGATGACTTGTGTTGTAAATTTAACAAATTAGCTCAAATCATCAAATTATTATTAATAGTCAAATCTCATTATATATAATCACTAGTTTTAGTTTTTACAATGTTCAATGCATTTTCCACTCTCTCTCTCCTTGCATCATGGTCTCACAAACACCACATTTGCTTCTTCTTTTTTAGGGTAGGAAACTACTCCTACCTTATGCGAGGCATTTGCCCCCTCTCAATGTCTCTACAAAATATTCTCATAAGTTTTGATCATTTGGAATTGCTACAAGATTCTAATCTCACCTCATGTGCTTAGATTGTAACTTAAAGTTCTATCTTATGCAAGAATCTAACCTTAATACTCTCCCACGTTGTTTAACCATTTAAGTCACATTTATTAAGCCACCTTTACTTGTTTGATACATTTAATATGTCGTGTAGCTTTTTTCACATAATGATTTCACCCTCCATGCTATGTCAATATTTTTCCAACTACAAAGCTTTTAAGTCAAAATTTACAAAATGCCACTTGGATTTGAATTTGGTACAGTTACTGCGTGATGCAGAAATACATCCGAACCGTTCGATCACAAACTAACGAATGAAATCTTTTAGGTGTTGTTTCCTTTGTATTTAATCTACGATGTTTGATCACAAATTGACAACCGAGATTCAAAACAACGTGAAACTGCGTGATTTTTCTGCCATAGTCAAACCAAATCCATGCCACTGCAGGTTACTTGGGTTTGAATGAAGGGCACTACACCCTATTGAGGACAACATGACAATATCTTAATTATTATTACCATTACATGACAAACAAAATAATTATTACTTGTATACTATAACAACCTGATGTAAGCCACTACATTGCCAACAAAGATATGTTTATTTAAGGCTAAGGTAAAATGCAAAAGGGACCCATTAGTCACTTCATGAGAGAGTGAATGTAATCAAATCACCGATGCTTGACAAAAAATTAAAGTCAAAATAATTCATAATCACTAAGTCACCGTATAAGTTGTCTTATTTTTGTTTTCTCACACTATGCATTTGTGAAGTAACTACATACCAATAAAATGTTCCTAATAAGGGTGCAAACAAACCCATTGATTAAATTTGAAGAATAGTAATAGTACTACAATATTTGAGATGCCAAAGGCAAAGGGAATCTTGAGTTGTTCCATGATCATTTTTCCTGTTGTTTTTGTCCTCACTACTAGCATGATGGAAATGAGATGTTTTACTATAATAAGTTCATTTTCATTTACTGTTTTATCTATTTATAATAAGGTGTATGCTAAAAACAATTAGGCTACTTAGGCATGTTTTACATTGTTAAATTACTAAATAAGGAGATATGCTTAATTAGTCACTAATGATTTGAGTAAAAACAACAAACTATTATAAGGAGATATGCTTTTATCCCGACATTACATGTTTAAAAACAAACTTTGTCTATCTAAGAGTGTCGTTTCAAACAAGGAAAACTTACGGTGTTTTTCTTTTGTCTGAACGATACTTTTGACTGAGATCGGTTTTTAAGTGAATGTGTAGAGATAAAATCTCTTATTGATAAGTGCTATTTTACCTTGTGTTTTAAGTACTTATTTGGTGTTTTATGCATCATACATAGAGTGATGTCATACCCGTAAAGGAAGAGAGGAAGCGGGAACCAACTCATTATCAAGTAGTTTTTCTATTATTTCATTTTCGTTAAAACAAAATTGACATACAAAACTTCTCCCAATGACACAACTGATCCCAACTAGATTGACACTAGAAAAGCCAACAATAATCTAAGCACACCAAGAATATTATTAGAAAATAGTTATGTAAAAAAAAATAGGGGCATAAACCAAAACCCTAAAATAAATTAGTAAAAATGAAAGTTGAAAAATCTAACCATAGTATGAAAAAACTCCTAAAAGATATCCAAAGATAGTTTTTCACACAAAAAAAAGCTGGAAATAGATAAATCAACAAGTGAAAATTTCCAAACTAAAAATTAATTATTTTATTTAAATATTATTGGTTTGCCCTGACTTGTGATGGCACACACATCAAGTCTTATATCGGTACTATGTCCTGACCTGTAGTTCGCCAAGCTTGGCTCCAAACTAAACATTTAAAAATGAAAAAAATAAAAAATGTGAAAACATTTCGATTGTCTAGAATTCTAATTTCCCTAAAATTTTCAATCAATCCATCCAAAGACAATGTAAGTGATTTATTTTCAGACAAATGATCAAACCAACAGTTTCCCATCAAGAGTATTCCTTGTACATATTCTACCTGTTTGCCAACTTGGCATGGTTCCACTAACCCAACAGTGTTGAATAAACTTATTAGACTTTCATTTTTTTAGATAGTATGATATTGATACGAAGTTTTCATCACCGTTAGCAATGACTAATCTTCGTCGGGGAACTTGTGAGACACATAAGGTGGGTTCTCTCTTTCCAACCTAATTTTCTCCATACGCATGACTCATAAATTGAACCCATAACTACATGCTTAAGAGGACCAAAACCTCTATCACCTAGACCAATTCATTGTTGGTAACTTAGATCCTTTACATCTAACTTTACGGTCCAACTAACTTATAGAACGATAAATTACAAGAAAAAAGCTTTTATCGCTCTCTCTTAATCTAACGGTCTACAATCGGCACAGTACAAGATCCATTTTGCCCTTCTTGTTAGAGGTGTTTTTTAATAGTACAAGAGCCGGACAAAACAAGGTAGGATTGCAATAAATGAATGGAAATAACCAATTGTATGGATTTGGGACCTCTGTCCTCAATTATGACAATTACTTGCACTTTGGTGATTGTTATGTTTATGGAAAAGAGGGCCTATTAACTTCATAATAATTATTGACTCAAGATGAAAACGTGGTTGCACCTTAAAATTCTGCAGACCAATTCAAAGAAGCATTAAACAAACATCAACTACCTCTCCATAAGTCATTCTGAAGTTCCATTTAAGTATCAGACACTGTTAAGGTTCCAGATTATCAGTCTGTACATCTGTTTGTTTAATTGTAGAATCTCAAAATTGTATATTGAGTGATTTACATAGTAAAAATGTCTTCATCTTTGAATAGTATTTCATACAAAGAAGTCTTGGAATACATACAAGTACTATAGGATGAAAATGACTTAACATGTAGAGGAAGGTGTTTTCTTTTTCTTATTTAATGTTACTTCACATTCGAACAACTTGAGTGCCTGATTCAATTAGTTGAATAGAACATGACAAACATGATTGAGAGAAAAAAGGATGATGACAGTGTAAGTTCCTCAACAAAATTAGTGGTTCAATACAAGTTATAGGTCTATTTTATGGAACTATTGTTTGTCAGTGCCTATCTTCACAATCAAACATTGTAAAGGAAGATGGATAAACACAGTTTAAATCCAAATTAATGAAGACAAATGCAAATGCTAAGACACTATCAGTGTATTAATTATTTATATTTTCCAATAAGTACAATTTTATGATTTCTTGGTCAGTTCCTTAAATCTTTAATATACTTTTTAGCAAAACCAATAAATAAAACAAAGCTCTTCATCACTTGAGCTGATCTCACTACTCAGTTCAGTGAAAACGTAGAGATATTTAAAATGTACAACAACAACCAAGACATAACCTACTAAATGAAATCAGCTACACGAATCAAAAACATCTCAACACTGACATAAATATAAGTGTGTATTGAAATAGATTCTTTATAATGGGGGTTAATCGAAAAGCATTGAACCAAATTATACGGGAGAATGGCATACAAAGTTTCAGAACCTGCTGGAGGTCGATATTCTACCAATGTAGCTTAACTGCTCAAGCATCGATCAGTAACATGTATAGCTAATTAAAGACCCTGGAGTTAACCTAGAAACTTGATACACAATCCAGGTCATTCAGTCGTTGTCTCATACCAAACTCATATAGGAAAAGAAATGCAGAACATTAGTGATCATAGGATAAGGCGAGCAATAATCATTAATCAAGCTCGCATACTTGCTAAAAAGGTATGATAAAATATGACATACATACTTACAGTACAAACTAGTAAAATTATGCCAAACTGCTCTTAAATTTTACAGAAATTGTACTGCTGATGCTAATTAACCTGTGCCAACCCTTGAATTTAACAGGACAAAATGGGGTAAGAAGGAAAAAGGAAGGGATAATTTTACATCACTCATTATAGGATGCGAACCAAGCTATCACAACAAAAACATGATGGTGATCTAATGAATTCAGACCCACTCAAATAAATTTCAAATTTTCAGCTGATCCAAACTCAGCAAAGTCTCGGATTGATGTGGGTTGTTCTCAGTCTTGTCCATCTCTAGAATTTTAGCTGGAAGCTTATCTTGCTCGACAGGGGCATTACTGGCAGGTAGATCTTTTTGGACAGGGGAAGGTTCATCTTTTCTTGGTGGCGGGGCGGCATATACAGGAACAGCTTGCCGAATACTGACCGGAGGAGCTACTCGTACAGGAGGAGCCCGTATAACCTGATGGACTGACGCAGGTGGTGGCAGAGGTGGTGCGGAGAACACAGGTACTATGGTCCTCATAGCCACTGGAGGTGCAATCCCATGGCAAGGTGATCTCATTTGTCGAATGGGAACATAAGGTGCTGCTCCTGCTGCAGGGAACCTCAGAGGACGGGTCACCCGGCTTTCTAGTGCAGAAGATTGTGGCGGATGCACCATGGACTTGTCATTGGTTGCTGCTGCTGGCGGATGCCTGCTTCGAGGATTTTCATTTGCTGTTGCTGGTGAAGGTTTGTATTGAGGTCTTGTCTTTTTGCAAATTAGGGGAAGGATCTTTGATGTGGTGGCAGAAGGTTGAGAACTAGTCGGCCTGATATTTTGAATCTGAAACTTTTTCTGAAATGGAATCGGAGCATTTGGATTGGACATTGCCATCTTTTCTTTTAGACGGTAGTTCAGCAAAGCCCGTGCTATGGTGATCTGTTCTAATTCGTCATTGTTCTCAGGTTCAGTTGAAGAGCTAGCAGTCTCTTTTGCCACTGATGAGAAAGGAAATTATTGTCAATTCATATTCAGTCTTTTACAAGGGAAGTAAAAAATCAAACTCAGATATAAAGAAAATGATAAAGTGGTTTAGATTGTGACAAAGATAAAGATAACAAGCTTTATGGCGCATAATGTTAATATCATGTCTTTAAAGGAATTTAACTTGGAATAAATACATAAGCATCTAAGAAGGTTTATTATTACTGTGTTGAAGATCACATTGGTCCGTAACAGTTAACACAAATTATGGAAGCACAATAGTTTTGAAAATAGATTGTTAGTGCATCATCAATTCACCACAATACCATAAGATAAAATTTTCAGCCAAAATCATTGGCCACGTGACCATATTATTGAAGATGTTTGGAGTCCCACAAATCCAAGCCCATTTAGCACATGTCTTAAAAAATGTGAATATAAGGTAAACAGACTTAATTTTTTAAACATAATGTTATCCACCCACTTACATTGCTTTAAAGAAGACCAAGCTGCCATAGCTGCATTCTTCTCGGCTTGTTTCTTATTCTTGGCAGGTTCACCAGTAAAAGTGATACCTGCCAATTCTACTATCCCAGTAAAAACAGGTAAATGTCCTAGGCCTGATCTGAATGTTGTGTACTGAGGCAATGGAGCCCCGACTCGTTGTGAAATTTCTTGCAAGAGGTTCTTGTAGACTCCAGTCTCGTCCTAAAAAATGTCAAGTGTGATAAGTATATGAACAAAAAGCTAATAAGTGTGCAAAGAAGACATGTCAATCAGTGTGTATAAATAAACATATTAGCCACGAAATCAGGCTAATAGGGAAAAAAATACATTAGAGTAAGGCTGCCTAAAATAAATTCAACAATGGGTCAGACGGATCCATCAGTGGAGGAATTCTCCTTTTCTCCGAAATTATCCTTTGATTTGGATATATTATATACCGGAAACTTCAAAAAAAGATCTAATGCATGCATAGGAGAAAATATAGTGCTTTGCACCATGTGCAGGGTACCTACATATCCCACTTTAGAAGATAAGGAGAAGATCAAAGGCAAAATCCCCACATATTCCAGTTTTAGATCTTTCATGTAGGTTTCTAACAGATTATATGTCTGCAATGGGTCCAACCCTTCCCTGTATCCCCCACCATGATAGAAGATCTACAGCATTAGGTTGCCCTTGCTTTATCAAGTCTTATGAATGGTTATGTATATTAACTGAAAAGCTTCACTAACAATACAACTTTTCTATAGCAACAACAGTTATTGGTAAGATTGTTAGCTCTATACCTACCTACAACCTATGAAGCACAACATTTCTCCATCTTCAAGTGCCGGGGTGACAAACACCCTTCCATTTGACAAAGACACTCGTATGACACATGCATAATACTCCTCGCCAGGTGTTTGATTAAATTTTTTTTTTTTTATTGACATGGAGATGTGTCACGCATGGGTAAGATACCTCTTGGACATTTCACCAACACTCAACTATGGGTTGACAAATGCAGTATATAACTCTTATAAAATAACTTTAATTTTGTTTTCCAAATAACTTTCAAAAAAGTCAACTATACACAGCCAACTACGTATGAATGGTGGAAATTGACTCCATTCATTCATACTCTTAATAACTAACATTACAAACAGTCAAACACCATAATGTTCCCAACGCCATCCCCCACTCAACATTATCATCAAAAATCACTTCGATGTATTAGGTTATTCGTTACCCCTTGTTGAACCAATACAATAATTGGTTTTATACAACATATAAGAATTCAAATGTAACTTAAAACACTGTTCACTTACTAAAAATCAGATTGAGATTTGAGAATCTGGGAGAATTTCCTAAAACTTCTTCGGCAACTAAAAGCAATAAAAAAAAGATACAGCAAATACACGTCATTCCTTCCTTGTATCACACCAAAGAGACTAGTCACTAAGGCTTTGTTTGTGAGTGGATTTTGGAGGGTTAAGTCTATATTTTGATAAATAGTTAACATTTTAAAATTTTAAAATAATTGATGGTAGAGCATGGTAAATGATTTTATAGTGCCCTTAATTTAAAAAAAGAAAAGTAAGCCCACCCCTCCAAAAACCAACTTGCAAACAAAGCCTAAAAGTGAACATATCAGGCACGGCACATGGGTGGCGGTACAGTTGAGCACGCCAAACGAAACAAGCAAAATGGAGTATTCTCAATTTCCAATTTCCACATTTCTTAATTTTATTCTCACTAACATCCATAGTACAAGTCCCCTTAAGCTTAGCTTAGTCGGTAGAGTCGTAGAGACATCGTATTTTATACAGGAGCTCGGGTTCGAACCACGGACACTCCACTTATTCACCTTAAGGGTAGAATTCTAGGCAACCTAACCAAAAAAAAAAATAAAAAAAAAATCCAAACTTCAAATTCAATAACAATGAAAATTGAAAACCTAAGCTCATCAGAATTGTTACAGGTGCACATAGATTCAATGTCATGACTCTTTTTCCAATTCACACTGTACCTAATCCTACCCTAAATCAAACAAGTCAAAGGACATTTTGGTCATTCCACAACCAACTCAAAATTCAGTCATCGGCGCATAACACCACGCACTTCATCATGCACTGCGACACAGTGGCGCACGTTAGCAAACACCTTTAACTTTCACTATTTTACTCTTCTTTTTTCTTCTTTTCACAAGTTTTTTTTTTTCTAGCGTTACGCAAAACCCTAAAACGAAAAGCAACAACATTTTGAGATAGAGAAAACTCACGAGAATCTTAGCAGCGAGAGAGTGAGAAGGACCACGATGTGAAAGCGAATTGAGAGCAACTTCAGCAGCGGAGTGTTCAGCTTGACGGAGAGTTGAACAGTAGTGAGGACTCTCGAAGATCTCGCCGTTAAAGTTAACGGTAGCTTTAAACCTTGGAGCGTGATCAGGACCTTCACGAATGCAAGTGTATGAAGGAAGATTGAAGCAGCTCCTCTGCGCCAGCTCTTGAAGCTGGTTCTTGTACATTTTCCGATCTCTCACTGTTACAATGTTTGACGGAAAATAGATCGGGTCGTTTTGTTCTCCGGCGAGACCCGGTCCCGGAGATGCCGGAAATTGTTATCGGAGATGAAATTAGGGTTCCGGGAAGGAAGAGTGAGAATGAGAGAGAGGAGTTAGAGAGAGAAAGTGGAGGAGTGAGAAAGGGAAAGGAGAAGAAAGTAGAGAAGAGAAAGTAATTAGTGATTGCTGGGAATAATATTAGTTTTGTAATTATTAATATATGAATAAAATAAATAACATTTCCTTTTTAAGATCAAAACATTTCCTTTTTCATTTTTTACAGTAAAACATTTCCTTTTTGACAAATTGGTAATGTACATCGTATGAATATAAATTTAAATAGTTAAAAATGAAAAATGATAAATCTGCAAAAAAAATAAAAAATTATAATTTATTTTTTCCACCACCGGTATCCGGTCCATTGGACCGCTTAATGTGGTTCGAGGTCAGTTGTGGTATCAGGTTGTTTGAGCTCCTCCTGATCGTAGTTGCGGGGATCGAATAATGATTATCCTTATCAAGTCCAGTATTAATCAGCACTGAACCAACTAATATCGGTAAAAATTATAATATTTAAGTTAATAACATAAATGTTATATCCATGACTATGATTAATGTATTCACAATTATTATTTTTTTGTCATAAAACATTTTTTTTTATCTACATTGTTTTTTTTTTACTATTTTTATCTACATTGTTGACAAGTTAGTTATTGATTGAATCAAAGAGAATAATTAAAGGATTTTTTCATATAGAATGATTTTGATTTGAAAGACCAAACCACAAAACTATTTGGTGGAACACTCTCGCTTATGATTATATTATTTCTTGATGATTAGCATGATTGATTTCAGGGTTTATGAATCAACTTTGATTCTAATAAATATAACCAAAATCCTTACCAACAACTCATTGTTGAAATAACATAGACTCTTTTATTTGCTAAAAAAATGCATTGACTCATTTATTAGTTTTTTTCTTTTAGAAATAGACTATCCCTTAATTTGTGTCTAATATTTAATTATGTTATTAATTTTAAAAGTGTATGTCTTGATATATTAAAAAAAATATAAAAATAAGTGCTTACCACTTATTCTAAGAAAATATTATTGTGAAATGCACTTTATTTTAGTGGAGCAAAAGGGTGTTAAGTATGGCCTTTTGATAATGGAATTATGAAATGATGGAGTTGAAGGCTGTTAAGGTCATTTCATACAACTAATGCATTCACAATATTTTCTAGCACAATCCAACACTTTGACAAAATTAACACTTAAATTAGTCATTAACAATTTTATTAAAGACAAATTAGTCATTGTAATTGATGAGCCGAAATTCTTAGACAAATTAGTTTGTTTACATATGAAAATGTTAGAGCCGCGAACAAATTGTCATAGAACAAAGTAAGTCTTTATTCTTCTCATCCAAACCATATTATAATGATTTTGTGTTAATTGGACAAGTTTGTTTTTATTTTTCATATTATAGGGTACGAAAAGTTTCACTTTTGTTTAACAGTGATTAATCTCCCGTCAAATAATTTGTAGAGCACACAAAATAATTTTCTTTTCTCTCAATCGATTTTTCTTTAATACATAAAAGACGAAAATCAAACTCATTATCGTTTGTTTAAATAGTCTAAGTCCATATTTTTTTTTAAGAATATCCGGAATTGGTGAACTTTGACACCAAAATATAGCTAGATTGCCATAAAGAAGTTTAATTGCAGCATTGACAAATTGGAGCTACCCAATCCATTGTGAAGATCCTGATGAATGAATGGAATGAATGAAGGAGGCTCGGAGTGAAGAAAATAAAAGTTGAACGAACTTTATCCTTATAAACATTAAATGGAATAGGCTATAGAGCATCATATGCCATTACAAATATACAAAACTTACTATTATTAGATTAAATTACGGAGTACTACTTCATTTTCGTCTCATAATTAATTACTATTATTATTATTAGGTTTTTTAACTGCATGTCTATTTTAGTCAAAAATAAAATAAAATTGTATGTCAGTTAATTAATTAGTCTATTTTATTTGAAGAGATGTTGGTTAGTCAATTTGATAATTTCCGTCAACTTTTAACCCCAAAATTACAACCTTTTAACACTTATAACTTACAGCAATTCTCTCTTCCATGTATGGTTAGTTAATTTTGAATTGGTCAAATTTGTTACTTTTATGGATTATTCTCTTGTGTAAATCTTTCTTACTAAATAACAATGCTCTTAAAATATTTGGTATAACTAACGATTGATTAACTAAGAAATATAAATACAAAACCACTAGGTTTAGTCCTAAGTTCGATTCTCATTGGCTCCGTTGTAAACAAAAAAAATAATATAAATACATTAAATCAAAAGAGTATTTGGTAGTATTATTTATATTAAACTTATAACCACTTTCAATATTTTAATTTTTTTATTCAAATAGTTTAGTGATTAGAATTTCCCTATTAAAATAAATAAGTGGATAAATAAGTGTATGTGCCAAGATTCAAACCAAACAAAAGATCCAAATAATTCTCTCAAATTGTTTTTAGAGGATACAACTTTTGTTTTAAGGTAGGATAGGGAGAAGGAATATAAATAAATAAAATAACAAGGGTGAAAGAGAAACATTTTAAATAAGCTACAAGGAGAAACTCTTGCTTAGGAACAGCCCCAACACTTAACATTTGGGCACATCCAATAGAAATATGACATTTCATTTAAATTTTTTAAAAAATGTAAAAAAGAACAAACAAGAACCAGTCTTCCTTTTTCTCTCCTTCCGCCACTGTTTTGACTTTTTTGAGCAACTGTTTCTCCACCGATCGGCAGTGGTTCTTCACCATAACTGACTTCGACAATTGTTTCACTGTGGGCATCTCCAAAAAAGAATAACAACTTCTCAATTTGTTTTTCTTATAAAAATCTAGATCTATTTCAACAAACAAACCCAATATTTTAGCATCCCAAAGATTCAACATCTTGATGCAAACATAATTTCATTGGGTTCCAAATTATATATATGCTGCAAACTCAACGAAATAACAAAAGTAACTGGGGAACCACAATGATAAAAACAAAATGATTTCATTGTCCTTGATGGATAAAACTCATTCAAGTGAAACAATAGATCTAAAACTAATTGAAACTTTTCAATCTTTTAATTACATTAAAAATATACACAAATTGTCGATCATATTCTTCCACCATTCAAAAATCAAACTGAACTGCGATGAAAGAAGATTTTCAGTAAAGAAGATACAAGAACTTGCTTGGAAGAGAGAAAGAAGATTTTGTTTTTTTTATTTTGTTTTTCTTCAGAAAAAGAGAGTGATAGTCACGTGTTTCCTTTTCTTCTGTTATCTTTTATGAGCTGTCGAGACTTTATTGGTTGTGCCTAAAATTGAAGTGTTGTAATTGTGCCCAGAGAAGACTTTCTCAGCTACAAGTACAAATGAGAAAAGGCAATAAAAATGCTACTACAAAATACTAGTGAGATAGGAGTAGTAAGATTTTTACCAAACAACTACTTTTTCAAACATGTTTATAAATAACTATCAATTCCAATGGGCTCCTCCAAATAAAAGTCATCATATTAATGCAGGTGCAGAAATCATGTCATCATCTTTAATTCCTTTACTCTCACAGCTGGTGATGATATTATAAGAATGATAACAAGTTATAGGAACAAGACACTTGGCAAACTGATAAATGTACTAATTTTACATCCAAAAAACACTTTCATAGAAAAATACATGAAATAATTAAGAATAAAATCTATAAAAAAAATTATTAAATAAACTTTCTCTTACATTGTTTACAGTATTTGTTAGGAAATCACCATGAAAAGGGGCTACCTCCTAGCAAAAATATTTCATTTTCGACATCTTTTACCCATTGACATACCCGGTTGCATGTCTTTATTGAGGACGCCTGCATAAGGTCATTGTGCAAACACAGTCAAAAAAATTCCAAGTAGAGTAGGGCAAAAATAAATGCAAACTGTATTTCACAACTTTTAGAACCTCTTCTCAAATAAATGGACCAAAGAGGTTTTTTCTCCCAACTAACAGTAGCAACCATATTGATGTAAAGACGGTTGAAGACATTATCCTAATAAATATGTACACACACTAATGCTATTCAGAAAAAAAATGTAGATTACTGTAGAGTTGAGACGTCATTGGATATGAATGATGCATAAAAACATGCTAATGGTGGATATCATACAGGACACTTGCAATTTTGTACAGAAATATAATAACTAAGAAATCTTGTAGGCAATAAAAAAAATACCTTCTCTGCAAGAGGATCAAATGCAGCATAAAGTTCGAAGTCCTGTGTTACCCAGCAGAGCAGAACTGCCACATGAAAATGATATTACTAGTCTGATCAGTGCTCAATGAAGCATGCAAATGCAATGGCACTTCATATCTCAAAGTTGATTTTTTACATCACAAAAAATAAAAAGGCATAGATTGCCCCGTTCTTCTATTGCACCTTATGAAAAACAAGGGGTCAGCTTTTCCATAGAATCACTCATACTGAAACATCATGGATTAAAATAGAGAAGAAATACCAAGAAAAAAAACGGATTCCAACTCATTCCTCACATGAAAAAAAACATCAGGTCATAGAATTCAAAAACGGAAAGAACTGCATCATCTCATAAAAGATTCAATATCATATATCCATTTATTGGATGTACCATAACTACTAGAAAATATGAATTAAAATATTCATTACCATAGTTTTCATCCCTCTTAAACTGAGTTTTGTGTGGCCCAATTCCTTTCTCATGCATTGATGCAAAAAGTTTCTGATACGCTCTAAATAATCTGAAACAATAAAGGCAGGTTATGCTTAGACAAAGAACAAAAATGCAAAAACAAAAAAGCATAATAGCATAAAAGAAAACAAGTTTCCATAACATTACAACCTTTTCTGCTTCTGAGGAGTGTTAATAGGTGATGAGAACTCTGAAGATACATACTGATCCAGATATGTGCTGCGGTATATGAAATGCCACAAACCAGCAACACCAGCAACACCAGAATTAGATTCTCGCAATCTTTCAGGATAATCTGGTTGAAGCCTATGCTGGCCCAAGTGACATGATCCAGAATGAGATAAGGGCGGAAGATCCTCAACACGCATTCCTCCATCAAACAAGGATCTTTGAACTTCACCAAGGACATTTGACTTCAAAAGGACCGATTCGATACGAATCCTATGAATTGGCAGGCAAATTTAGAGACTCAAATCTCTTTGCTATGAACCATTATGTTCTTTTTTTTTTTTTTTAATTTAATAAAAAATAATGAACAGAACAATAGCAGTGGTCATATTATCAAATCATCCTTTACCTGCAATCCTTGAGATGGTGAAATGCATCAGAATTAGTTGTAAGCAACAACAAGTATGTGTCATCCTGTCACAAATACACATAACACTCGGTCAATTATGAACTTAATGTATAACATATGGAAATTGTCTATGCGCTCGTCACTCACGTCAAAATAATGGATATAAGCATACAAAAATGCTAAAGGATTGTATCTTGGCAAGCAAACAGGGGAAAATGCCTCCGAGGTCCTGCATGATTATAGTCCAAGAGAAGAGAATGAGAAAGTGTAAAATGGTGTGACAAAGGCAATAAATGTACTTGCAACTGAACAACATAAAAGTAGTTCTGCTGCTCGTAGCATCAACAAAACAAGTCATGTAGAGTCTTATAGACTTTACAAATAGAAAACTATGCCATCAAACCATCTCTGAGATGCTATCTGAAAGATAAAATAATGCCAGTTCAACTTGCCTAAAGGACTCTGTTGACATAACAAAGTTGGCCAGTAGCAGCATATCATCTGGATGAAGAGAGGCTTTCTGAGCACCAAATAGACTGATCACCTGCCTTCAAACTTTAATGAGTTATTTTATTATTTTATGTCTGCATATGACTTGACTAATTTAGTATAGTGTTAAACCTTGTGTCTGCACATCAGTATTGCAAACAGAACACCAGAATCAGCAACGTCTTGCAAGATGGCACCAGCAGCTTGCCTTGTTGCATACGCAAGAGGTAGACAAGTATAAGCATGAAGAAATGTAGCTGGGTTCCTGATATGATCACACAAATAACAATGTTAACTACTGAAGTATAGCATAGGGTTTAGGGAAACCAGAGACATCAAACAACCTCCACAACTTGCCCAACCAAGGAAAAACAAAAGGACAACAGAAAAAACATCTAATACACCTCTATATTTTGGAGGAAATATTTTATCGTTTCTCCTTTTTAAAAAAAGACTAGATTGTCCAGATTAGAGAAACAAACCAACTAAAAGAGTGGATTAGTGAAGAGAAGACAGTGTCTGTTCCACCAAGCAAGGGTGTCATATCAAACTTCGGATTCTTCTCAAAACATCTGTTTACTGACTTTGTCAGTATAACGATCATCTGCATATGTATAAAAACTAAGGATGTATCATATAACTGTCGCAACTTTGCTAGTCTATTCGAATGATTAAAAAAGAGATGCAATAGTAAATTAAGAAACATAAAAGCTGAAGATGAAGGAATAGTGAAAAAGCAAATGAATCGAATTTTGTTTGGGGTATACTAGCATCCAACTCAATTATACCTGGCCATAAATGAGATCCAATTGCCCTCTTAGTGATTCGTAAGGCTCTTCTGTGCAGCTGATACAGACTAAGTAAATTGGTCCTTTCACAAGAAAAACCACCTGGACCATAATAACTTCAAATTAGTTACGATTTCAAAACGCCAAATCATCATATTGCTTGAGAAGAGCCTAATAAATAAAATCCTCTTTACATAAAATCACTAATGAACCTAATGTGAGTAACTTGGCAACCAAAAGCACAATATACATCCAGTATTTCTATCTAACACTCAAAAGCAGAGCAAGGATTGGAATATAATTGTGCATATTGCATAACATGATACTAGTTATGTGGACTTGAAGTACTAGCTTAGACGGAAATAAATAATAATAATAATAATAATAATAATCAAATGAAACTATATATTCAGAACAAAAACTTGTACAAGAGAAAAATGTGTGATCAGACCTGATGCTTTCCAGCCCTCACCAACTTGACACGGTCACTCCTGAAAACATAGAAAGAAATATTTGAAAAATCCTTCTCAAATTATATTCAGATAAGGAATCAAATATATTTAAGAATATTTTTGTAAGTATAAGTTTATAATCTAGAACAAAGCCAACTATAATACCCATTCTCAACGAAGGAAATGATTGCTTGCAAAGTTGCTGAAAACCCAGCAAGCTTGTGTTCATCTCCATACCTGGAACAAACAAAAGTGTGAAATAAGAAATAGAGAAACCGGGCACAAGTTTGAGGCAACAACAATAGAGACATATGAACAGTAATTGAGGGGAAGCTTATGTGAGGAGTTGGTAAACACTGACCTAGAGTATATTGGTTTGCCGGAATGACTCAGAACAAAAAAATGCTTCTTTCTTTTCCTCCATGATATGGAAGCATCATCCTGCACTTTATTCATTAATCAATCAGGATATGGTATTACAGGTATCTTCAGTGTAATGCCTCATAGGGTAGAAATCTTAAAAGAAATATCTGTATCAGAAAGCTGAAGTATTTAGCTAGAATTGCGGAACAGCTCATAGTATCTATCACAGCTTATTTGAGTTTGGAGGTTAAAGCTAAGATGCCGGCTTCATTCCTGTTTCCCATGCCTTTTCATTTGCATTGTCACACGTGCATTTAATCGTATGTTGGACCAGAATCTCGAGCATGAAAGAAAATCCTTAGACATGCTTCTAACAATATGTCCACCGCACTAGTGATACTACACTTTTTCTTATTTAACTACTGGTTCTATTTTACCTAGTAAATTCAAAGTCTTTGTTATCGTAGAGTCAGCATGGAAAATCAAGTGATAATAAATTTGATAACAATGTTGTTTGTTTAATAAACCCTTATACTGTATATTCCAACATTTAATGAATCTTCATCTTCACGGAACAGCTGAATAGAAAGAAGCAAAGCTTATAATTTAGTAGTCTTTTTACTGTCTCCCAATCTGTGAGTTGAATTTAAAAATCATTCATTAAAGACTAAACATTGGTTCACAATCACTTGCCTCATAAACAAATCCAAATGTAGATTTCCAAACATTCAAAACAAACGTATTAAATAAAACAATGAAACAAAACTGCATTAATCCTATACCAGTAGACAAGAAATGAGCCTGATATTAATGCATCAGGATGCCTGAAGATGTTTTCTAAAGGGCGTATTAAATAACATCTATGAAGCACCGACACAAACATACACACTAATTTAGACCTACTAATATTATTTTTTTGTCAAGTAGCCTAGTCGCCAAAATCTCACACCTTAAGGTGAATAAATGGGGAAACCCAAATTCAAACCTCAGCTCCTCCATATTGCAATGTCCCTGTGAAATGATTTATGCTCAAGGGAACAATTTTGATCTAACCTACGAATCACCGACATGTATCTGTTAATATATGTTTTTTTAAATGATAAAAAAATACTCCCTCCGTCCCATAACATTTGTCAAATTTGCACAGTAATTTTGTCCAAAATAACTGTCACTTTTAGTTTCCAATGCAACTTTAATGGATAAATTTTCAATTATACCCTCTAACTAATGCTATGGCCATCACTCCCAAGTTATTATTCTCTACCTTACATTTATGATAATTGAAATACACCAATAGTTCATACTTCATACTCCCTCTGGTATTTTTTATAAGAGACACTTCACTTTTCTAGATCAATTGAATAAATAATGTATCTGGTCTATATTATATACCAGATACATAATTTATCCAATGAATCTTGAAAGGTTAAATGTCTTTTATGAAAAGGACCAGAGGAAGTAGTTAATATGGGTATTTGGGTAAAATCACATTTTTTTTCTTTCGTTTATCGTATTTTCTTAAGTTGTGACTTGTGTTAAATGGTCAAATGCAACAAATATATATTATGGGACAGAGGGAGTACTGCATACTTCTAGTATACGTATCCAAAAGTATACTAGAAGTGTCGGTATTCCATGTTTATCCGACGCGAATTTCTATCCTGTTTTGGAGTATATGAGCTTCATAGATAACTAAGTGATTATCAGACACTAGGACACATCTTCAAACTGAAGTATCGGCGCTGCATAACTATCACAATGGATACACAATTCTCCTAATCATTACACATTGTTGATAACGGTGCATAAATGACACTAACAAACAAATAAACAAGAACACAAAAACGAATCAAAAATAAAGAAATTGCGAATAATGAACTATATATACCTCATCGAGATTTCCTTGACTAGGTAACAAGGAAGCATCGGAATCATTAGAAACGGATGGTGGAGGATCATGAATATTCAATTCCTCAATTTCATGAGAAATGCTTGTGGCGGTGCTGCTACTACCTCTTTCAGCAACGTAACCGCTACTGGTAGGAGTTGAAGGTTCGGAGGAGTGTTTGGGAATAGATCCATGAACGACGCCGTTTGGTTGATCGTGTGTGGATGGCTCTGCGTCGAAGAGGCTTAAAGAGAGTGGTGGTAAGTTGAATTGGATTGAAGAAGCGTCGGAGGTAGATTGGTTCATCGGTGGTGCAATTCAACTTTGAAGAGAGAGAGAGAGAGAGAGAGAGAGAGAGAGAGAGAGAGAGATTCGGTTGGTTTTGTTTGTTGCTTCTGACGGACTCCGAGTGATGCGTCCGGCGTGCAATGTTTATGGATTTATTTTATTTTTTTACGAGAAGATGGTAATTAATTATTCTTAATTTATTTTTTGATGCGTCCGGCGTAAAAAATATTATTCTTAATTTTTAAAGCGTAAAAAAAAAATTATTCATATTTTTTATGAAAATTATGTAACATTTTTTAAATGATTTTTTTATGACACATCATTATTAAAACTTTACAATATTATTATTACTTTAAGTTGAAATTATAGATAAATTAAAATTAAATAGTTAAATTATTACATTACTCGTATTTTAAATCTGAATAATAATTTACTTTTTAAAGAGTTATTTGGAGCATACGTGAACTTTTAAAATAAATTGACTAAAATTGAAAAACAAAAAATTTAGAGGAACTACAATTTGAAATAAAAAAATATTTGTAGACTACTAAAAATAAAATTTGGTATGTTTAATTTAGACAGTGCCGGCTACTAGCATGTGCAGGGTGTGCTACGTAGCCGGGCCTCAGTTTTATCGGGGCCTCAACAAAAATTTATATGATAGTAGATCTCTGCAAAATTATGAAAAAAATTTATTCACAAAAATAAAATAAGAACTCAATATTTTTTTTAACCTGTCTTTGTTAAAAAATAATTTCAAAGGCCCAACTAAAATGGCTAAGCTTCCGGAAAAAACATAAAGTGAACAAAAAAAATACAACATGAAGATTTGTTTCGATGAATTTACTTCAAAAACTGCTATAGAAGTTAAGTGTTGCGCTTACGTAGTTAAAATGTATTTTGTTGTGATTAATTAAAATATGAATATTTTGTATGTTAGTTATAAGGATGACAATTTTTTATGTCATTAATGTTATTTACAATTTAAATAAAAATTATTCTTTCTAAATTTTTTGCATTTTTTTTATTAAGGCTTCTATTCTTAATATTCAGAGCCGGGCCTCCACGGGACCGACCCTGAATTTAGAGGAAACAAAAACATATTTATTCATTGGAGCGTGTAGTTGGATATATGTGTTGCCTCATTCTGGGCCAATAAATATGACCCTCGCTTTGTCGCCCCTATCTCGTTAGCCACTCCTTCTTTCTCAATAGCAACCTTAGTTTAGTCTTTGGTTGGTGTGCGACTATGAGTTTCTAGGCCTGTGCGATATTTGTGTCCACCTCATATCTAAATATTCAAAGCTAAATATTTTCCTCATTGTGATTTTCTTGAAGCTAAGGTGGAATATAATCCTAGTTTTATTTGGAGAAGTCTTTGTAATTCTAAATTCATACTTAGAGATGGTAGTAGATGGAGAATAAGGGATGGCAAGAGTATTGAATGAAAATTGGTTGTCAGATGGTTCTTGCTTAACCTCACGAAGATAATGTTGGAATGCACCTTTAAACACTTCAACTTTTTAGCCTTATAGTGTTGCTAAAATTTTAAATAGGCCTCTTTAATTCATCGGCAACGGAGGATAGAAGGCTTTGGCGTGTTGAACAGAATGGGGAATATTCGGTTCGAAGTGCTTACAAGCTTTGTACTTAAGAGCTCATTGACACATATCATCTCCGATTGAATGGAGCATGGAATCTGATCTGGAAAATTAAAATTCCAGCTAAGGTTAAGAACTTTATCTGGAGGATCTGCAGAAGATGTATACCAACTCGAGTTCGGCTTCGCGATAAAGGAGTTAATTGTACAACTGACTGTGTGTTTTGTAATGACCATGATGAAGATAGTAAGCATCTATTTTTTACATGTCCAAGTAGCTTGAATGTTTGGAGCATGAGTCATTTTTTTCCTACTGTCACTGCTGCTATTAGTAGTGCTTCAGATGCTACTGATTTGATTTTCCAACTGCTGTCTCACATCTGACGAGGCTTCCACATTTTCTTGCATACTTTGGAGTATACGGAAACAAAGAAATAATAAATTGTGGAATAATACCATTAATGCTCAAAATTTTGTATATATGCGTGCCATAAATTTACTACATGAATGGCAATTGGTTCATGAAGCTACAGACAATGCATCTGCATATGTCATTATGATGCACAAGTAGTGAAATGGACAAGACCAGCTATTGGACGTGTTAAGTACAATATAGATGCTTCATTCTCATCCCAAAACAATGAAGTGGGAATTGACACGTGTATTAGAGATGAGTTCGATGCTTTTGTGTTGGCTAGGTACGGCCAATTTACTCCGGTATGTGCATTTCACATTGGTGAAACTCTTGTTCTACTTTCGGCTCTTGCTTGGGTTCATGAATTGAATTTAGGACCGGTTGATTTTGAGCTCGATTCGAAAAAAGTCGTTAACATGTTCTCTGCCGTACACAGGATGCTATTGAATTTGGTGTTATAATCTCCCGTTGTAAGAGTCTATTTTCTAATTATTATAGTAACTCTAGTGTTGAGTTTTTTAGGCGACAAACATATGAAGTTGTTCATAGTTTAGTTAAAACGGCTACATTTACCGTTAGTCCCCAAATTATAGTCGATATATCACATTGTATATTGAACACATTTTGATTAATAATATGCTATAAGCACTTTATCTTCAAAAAAAGAATATGAAAAATTTTGTCTTAAAAATATAAAAAGTATGAATTTTTTTTTACTGGATATGAAAAGAAAATGTAGGAATATTAACATACTATTTTTTTTTTTTATAAGATAAAAATACTAAAACTTAGAATTTAAGTAGGAATATTAAATCTAAATCTACATCCATTAAATACAGATAATTGACATATACGTTTACTTTTGCTATTTATACACTCGTTTACGAAGTATCAATAGTGGTAAATTCGAAATATCAGGAGCCGCACATGTATGCCGGGGTGCGAAAAGTAAAACTCATATTTTTGTAAAGCTCAGCCAGCCCAACCCAACCCAACCCAGCCCTAGTGGTTGTTTTGAATATATTTATGGTATTGCTAATATTATTGAAATAGTTTAGCTTATTGCGATGTATTTGGCCTCATGCCAATCAAAGTCTCTGAGCTGAGTAATCTTATGATAAATTGTATTTGACCCTATTTCTCTTTAAAAGAATTAGAGAAATAAAGTAAAGAAGTAGAAAATAAGGAGAAGTTGGGTCGAACACAATTTTTTACTTCTTTACTAAGGAGAAGAAAAAAGTAGAAAAAAAGTAGACCTAAGTCCTGTTTGTGTTGCTGATTTATTAACTACTTTTTTTTTTGAATTCATATGGATTTAGGTTAAATTTCATGTGGATAGGTTGATTGCAATATTAAGATGAAATGAGGAATGAATTGGATGTTCTTGTGGTTAGTTTACAAAAAGGTCAAGCATTGATGTTTCTCAAGTCAATTTACCAGAGGCTCAAAAGCATGTTAGATTGGGGATATTTGTAGTTGAAGAATTGCTCCGTTGGTTTTGGCCAATGATATACAAAAAAAATTGTAACACTCAATTGGTAGTGTGGGAAAAGATTATTTGTGCAGTGGCTATTTAGAATGACCTGCTTTATGCAGGTTAAGTGTTTTCACTTCAACTTTAAGTTGTAACAAGCATACTTTTGTGTGTTATGTCTAGACAACAAGCAGAATGGAAGAATCATTTTCCCAAGTACCATTCTAAATGAGATGTCTTTCTTCTTCCAATTTGCTTGTTGTCTAGGCATAACACAACAATAGAGTACTCGAATTTGATGATATATTTGTCTGTTAAAAGAAATGTACAATAGCTTGTATATGCCGCAGTTTTTTCTCCAAGTTCTGACCCCAACAATGCAGGAAACCCCAACACTAAGATACCAGCAATGAGTGATCCATCCTGCAAATTTGAATTAAAAACTAGCAGCTCCCAATACTAAAGCACTTATACTACAAAATCAACAATTAGACAAGCTTTGAAGAGCTGATGTTCCTGTATAAAATCGACAATTAGACAAGTATATGGTGTGAAAGTTTGTGTGTTGTATTAGTGGGAAAATATTTGTGTAATAACTATTTTGGATGACCTGCAAAATTATGCAGTAACAAATGCTTTAGTGTTCTACCAATACAAATATGTTAATTATTTAATCCCATTTCATGTCAGTGCACAAGAATTTTAGTTAGTCCCTGCAAAATTGATATTTCAATCTTATTTGACAGTTTACTGCACAAGAATCCCATTTTTGTATAATCTTAATCACGTGATTCCCACTCTCCACTTAAACTTAAGATCTAATCTAAGGGCTGAGATTTAACACTCTCACCCTCTCATTTTAAAACCCCTCTCACTTGATAGTTCCTCTATGTATATATAAATGCATAAAGCAAAACAAATAGCGCGCAATCGTGAAATAGATTATGGCAAAATAATTCCCAATGACATAAATATGAAGTTATATAAATGTGAGTGAAATGTGAATCATTAGTCCTAGGTGAGGGACTAAGGAAAATAGAATTCAGTAACATATACATAATATGGGGAATTCACTATCTATAAAGCCATCATAATGTAAGGGAGAAATATTACCAAGAACTGCCATCCAGAAGTGGACCAAGAAGGTAGCCCGGCAGCTTGTAATTATTTGCAATTCAATCAACTCCGGCAAGTATAATCGAAAGCTTTGATTGAAATGTCTATGCTAGAAACAATAACAATGTTGACATGAAAGAAAATCAGGGGCTGTCTCTACTTTTGGCCAAACATCTAGTATGCAAATTTGTTGCCGATTTTCCATTTCAACAACCTAGCCTATCAAAGGGTAATTTGTTTTACAAAACAAAAAATCAGTTCTAGTTCTGGATATAAAAGTGCCACAACACGGCATATAAACAATCTGTAGTAAGAATCAGGCTTCATATTTATCACTATGTGTTAAATCAAAAGTTTTACCTTGTAAAACATTTCACATTTTCGTATTATCCATTAAGAACTTCTGAGCAGTGCACTAGTAGAATTACTGGCTGTGCAACAGAGACAATACAAGAGGTGAACATAAACTCAATGCATCTTCATCTTAAGAGAATTCACAGTTCGAATTTTCAGCTTAAAGTTTGTATGTTTGCCTCCACTGGTAGAGTAACATTTATGTAAAAATGCAGTATGACATCCCGACCACTTGCTACAAAATGTGTGCAGTTCTTCTTGCTAGACTTCCAACGCCTGACTGATCCAAGTTGTAGACGCACCCCCTCCCAGTAGATTTATCATTCATCTCAGAGGATTTTGATATGAATGCACCCCTGCAGTGTCCACAATAGCTTCTGATATGCCAGCCTCCAAGTCAGGTTTGCAATGCACCTGCCAAGCTTTTTAAAAACAACTTTATTGCCTCTACAGTTACGATGCCAAGTAAATATCCCTTCAGTGGAATGAATATCTAGCAGCATATCACAAGTATCCACCACTCTTGCAAAATCAGCAGTTATAGAGTTAAAGAACATGACATCTATTTGATTACCCGACACAAGGGACTTCGCATTGTTGATGCTTTTAAAGATAAATGATTAACTTGACATGGGAAAGTGGGATACATTTTTCAATTTAACAATACAAACTCTCATTTTATCCAAAAACAAAAAACAATATTTACTGTCAATGAGTTAACACACACATATATATCATTACAGAAGTAACAAATTCCAGAGAACACGTCATTATTCAACTTCAGATTTCTATATTTTACTCTGATAATAAATCCGTACAAAAACAATGAGGCTCTAACTTATTATTTATCAATACAAGAAAATTTCAGAGAAATTGGTTGTTTCTCAGCAAAACCAGTGCTACATCATGTATGTATGTAACCCGAAAAATCCAATAGCTACACTCTATCATGAATCCCAGCTCCTAATTACAAAAAATTCTATTCCTTATCTCTTCATGTTTCCTATTCTAAATTTTGAAAAAAAGCTACAAACTAGATATTCTGTTACAGATGTAGATGTCTTCCATGACCATTGGCAGTGTGATTTGTTATACCTTCTAAGCCACAGGAAAATATGCCAAATTGTTTTCTTTTTGTTTCCAAGTCCATATCAAGGAGCATATCATCGCACAAACCTAACAACTGTAACCGTTAAATTAGGTTTCTACAAATTCTCATATTGTGCTCCATTCACTTGTGCAAATATCCTTTCCATATTACGATGGATCAATCATCATCTTCTGTTAAAGAAGCAAATGAAAAGGGCTTGAACTTGTAGCCATCACCATGGTATAATTTATTTTGAAATTCTACCCAGTGAAGCCGCAGGGCATGAAGAAAAGCACTGAGACTCTCCATCATTAGTATAAGGTAGTTGCAAAGACAAAACAGTTAGCCCCACTAACCCAATGACGAGATTGTCATGCCTGTTTTAATTGCAACCAGAAATGACATTAATAATTAAAGAATAAGATAAAAATGTATAAATTCCAACAAATGAATACATACATGCAGAGATGGATAACTCCTGCTGTATAAGGTGTCGAGCGAGCAAAGGTAGTGACAATGACAACAAGTGCAGAAAAGCAATAGCGGAATGATGGCGTGAAGTGGCAATGCAACCAATGGTGTTAAGCTGTAGAAGGTGCGCAACAATGGAGACGGTGATTAGGGTGCCTTAAGGTGGCAATGGTAGTGATGAATGGTGAAGGGTGATGAGCAGCTGAGGCAGTAACAGTGACAAATAGGGTTGGGTATCGGAGGTCGAGTATGTCGGGTGATGATAGCGAGGAGGGTGTCGGGTAACATTAAATCATCTTTCTCTCCAATGCAGTTTGACATATAATCCCATTCAACAATATTAATGCATTGGAAAAAAAAGAAACATACTCACCACAGAACTGCCATTTTCCAAGTTTGTAGTGTATCTTAGAGTCCATAAATCCCGAGCAGAAGCCAGTGTCATTGTAGCGCATATGTCTGGAGCAAACTTAACGTTTATGCACAAGGCTTAACAAATCATATATAAAGGATCCTACATTTCACATTTGAACACTAACCTGTGTGTAAAGAAGTTCAATTGTCCCTCCATTTCCAGCTGGGAACATTCTAAAAACTTCTGAACTCCGACAGTCACGAAACCAAGACGCACGATCTTTAAGGAGCTCCACAATCTATTGAAAATTTTCGGCAAGTCAAAAATTCAGACAGCTTACAAACATAAATAAATATCAAGAAATTAGTGAAAATATAAATGCATCTGACCCTTTTTTAAATACCTTAGCAGGTTCTAAACTGCCAAGACCACAGACTCGAACTGCCACTCTATTTAAGTGCTCGGTTGCTATCATTAAGACCAGGATAAAACAATTTCCATTCTGAAACACAACAGCATCCCCTGATTTCGATTTGGGGCACATACCGTGTGCATCAAATTGTGGGATGGGAGGAATTATGAAGTTAAGTATGCAGATGTATTACACAAGTGGCCATTTCTCAGTCTGAATGCAGATAAACTAGCTCAATCTCCACTATATATTCAAGGCAGGTGCAAGATGTCACAGTTTTAATTTATCCCCTTCAGAAATATACGTAAAAGTTGACAACTTTTGAAGTGAGGCGAACAATGAATTTTGACTTTAGAACACAAAATACATCAAAACTTTACCAATAATCCCGGCAAGAACAAGCGCCGTCGCTGAAACAATGGAATCTGTTATTATCCCTAATGACTATCTCTCTCCCTGTAACTTTTGAAATGAGTTTTATTGCCTCGTGACAATCACCGCATACACGAAGATTTTTAACAATGCGAATCACCTCTTCAGCACCAGTACTGATCAGTGCAAATGCAACAGCTAACTTTTCGCTATGACAGCCAAGGAAGTACTCTTTCTCCTCCTCCTCTACATCAAAGAGCACAAACTCGGTGGTTGGATTGTAACCAGCTTCTTTCAAGTCCTTAAATAAACTTTCAAGTTTTTCATATATCTTTTGTGATAATGGATGGGAAGTGTCTCCCACAAGGAATTCATGAACAACCCCGTCAACTTCAATCCAACTATATCCAGGTAACTTTTGCATTCCTTTCTCATTCAATGTTGACCTGATTTTTTCTGCCTCATCCCATCTACGACTTGCTGAATATATATTTGATAAGAGAACATAATGTCCTGAATTCCATGGTTCTAACTCAATGAGCTGCTTCAGCACATGTTCAGCCAACTGTGTTTCCCGATGCAACCTACATCCTCCCAACAATGCACCCCAAACAATAGCATTAGCCTTCATTGGCATACCCTTGATCAACTTATGTGCTTCAACCAACAAACCTGCACGGCCTAGGAGATCGACCATGCATCCATAATGCTCAATGGTAGGAATCACAGAAAAGACATGACTCATGCTATTAAAATAACGACGACCATCATCAACCAGACCAGCATGAGTACATGCACAGAGCAAACCAACAAAAGTATTTTCATCCGGCTGAATTCCACACTTTCCCATTTGGCCAAAAACTCCAAATGCAGCCCCAAAATGTCCATACATAGACAGTCCAGAAATAACAGCATTGAAGACCACGCGATCTTTCTCCTTCATCATTTTATAAACCCCCAAAGCCTGCTCCATGCTTCCACATTTTGCATAAAAGTCAATCAAGGAAGTACCCAGCACAGGGTTAGACAAAAACTCCTCATCATCCATCAAACCCTTAGCCCAATTTCCTAAGTCCAACGCTCCCAACCTCGCACATGAAGAGAGAACACCCACCATGGCAAAACAATCAGGTCTCACATTTACCTTCCTCATTTCAAAGAACAATTCAAGTGCCTCTCTAGGTAGCCCATTGTATGCATAACCCTGAATCATTGCACTCCAACAAACAACATCCTTTTCAACCATTCCATCAAAAACACAACGCGCTTCCTCCATACTTCCACATTTAGCATACATATCCACCAAAGAGGTAGCCACAAAAACATTCCTATGCAAACCACACTCACTCATACACCTATCTATCCACCTCCCACTCTCCAAATCCCCTAACCGCGCACAAGCCCGCAAAACACGAACAATAACAAAACCATCAGGTCTCAAACCCGTCTCCAACAACTCTCTAAACAAATCAACAGCCTCCCTACATTGACCAAACTCAATACACCCACAAATAATAGCAGTCCAAGATACAACATTTTTGTCAGCAATATCATCAAACACCTTCCGTGCATCCCTTAAAAACCCACATTTGGAGTAAAAACAAACAATATTCGTTTTCACAAAAACATCATAATCAAAACCAGTTTTAAAAACAAGAGAATGAATAGCTACACCCAATTGAAAAAGGTTGAGTCTTGCACAAGCTTTAAGAACAAAAGGGAAAGTGAAATTATCAGGAACAAGTGAGGCTTTATGCATTGAGATATAGAGTTGAACTGCGTCATGGAAACGGTCTTTGGTTACCATGCCGCGAATGATGGTGTTGTAGAGAAAAGTGTTCGGGTTTGTTGTTGTTTTGTGGAAAATAAGGATTGGGTATTGGGTGTTTGATAAGATTAAGGAAGAGCGGAGGATGATGTTGAGGAGGTGGTTGTCTTGGTTGAGGTTGAGACGGAGGAGACGGCAGTGAGCGAGCTTTACATGCTTCAGTGATTTGAATCCTTCTGCTAAGCACCATTTTTTCAGCTCTAAGGCCATTCTCCTATGAAGAATAAGAAGCAGAGTGAAGCTTTATGAACAGTTTACTGTTTTTAGTTTTTACCCTTTTTCTGATTTGTTTTTTCTAAAAAAAATAAAATTATTGGGTCAAGCCCCGACAACGGGGCTGGCCGGGCCTTAAATCCACTCATACTTTAAGATGAAATTATAAATATTAGACTACTTGACAAAAAAAAATCAAATTACATGAAATTATAAATTTTTTTTTTTGAATTAACATGAAACTATAAATTTGGTTTGGTTAAAAAAGTATAAATTCATTTTTTTACCCTTTAAATTAAGGGTATTTTTGTCATTCTAAAAATAATAAAATTATCTTTCTCATTTTCTATTCAATCAATAGAAAATACATTTCTTTCATCTCTATTTCTGAGTTCTTTCTCCTTTACAAAACTACATGATAAATTAATCAATCGTTAGTTAGTTCAGTGATAATTGACACTAAATTTTGTATGGAGATCACAGTTCAATTACCTACAACTACAACTGGAAGGGTGCGAATTGACCCCGAACCAAGTTAGTGGACCGAAAAAATTCAATTGTTTTATGACAAATGCTAAATAGTGCCCCCGGATCACTCTTTAAGCTTATAGAATTTTTATCGGAATACGTAAAGTCAACGCATTGAAAATTGTAGTATTTAACTTTTTGAATAAAAAATTTCTTTAAATGAAATGCTTAAAGAGTGCCCCGGGGGCACTCGTTAGCAAGACCTCATAGTAACATTTTTTCAGCATTCACAAAATCATGACAATAATTATCGTCGGATCTTGATCAAACCATCTAAATATCCAATAATAATCAAACGGTCAACAATTAACGACATTGTGACTTTGCCGACAACAGCAAATTATGGTCCAGGTTGGATATTGTACCACTATTGATATCATCCTCATCCAAAGTACAAAATGTAAAAGTAAAACCAAAACCTCACCAATCATTGAACTACAAGTACTTCTACAACAATGGGTCCCCCATACCCAATCATGGAAACTCAATGGGTCAAAAAAATAAAATAAATGGATAACAAATTTTTTCTATTTAATGTTGCTGGATATTCAAATTAGAGACTAATCCATTTTTACCAAAAATGAACTTAGTAAACAACTTACTAGTAGTAAATGTAAATGAATAAGAATGATAATGACATTGATAATAACAGAAAAATTTATTGAAAAACAAAAATCCTCAAAAATCAACAAAATGATATAGACTCCACAAAATCAAAAAGAAATTATAACAAAAACAAGTTTCAATGATTTGATGAAGTCCAATCCAATCCAATCCAATATCCGGTTCAATCTTGAAAACCGGTTTTAGCCCAAATCGCATTTCTCACTCTACTAAGATCGCGTCCTTTCAAAGTTCTTCCAACTCCTTCATGAACAGAAAACGAAGCGATTCTCTTTCTGGCAAGAAACTCATGCGGCGGAATCATTTCTTCATATCCTTCATCATCATCATCATAACCGTTTTCGTAATTCCGATTCTGTGATTTCTGTCTGTATTCATCTCCAAGAATCTTCGACCAATCAGGAACGTTAATCGGTAACGACGACGGATCTCTACCGGAAGAAGATTTTGTAGCGTGAAAACGAGAAGTGTGAATTGTTTTGCGAAATTCAGACTCGTTCAGACTCGTTGATGAGTTGTAAAGTTCGGACTCGTCGAACTCGAAGAGTGATGACTCAGTGACGGTTACAGATACGTTGTTGTTTGTTGAATTAGGAAGGAATTGATAGGTTGGTGTTCTAATGCGACGGTTATTAGTTGTTGCCATGTTTTTTGAGAGTGAATTCGATTGTGATGATGATGAAGTTGTTTTTGTTGTATTTGATGTGGTTTTTATAGAGAGGTTAGTGATTGGTTTTAGTTTGTGTATGTTTTTTGAAAAAGGAAATAAAGGGGTTAGGTTTGTTTTCTTTTGCATATAGACTTGTTGTGTGTGCATTTTTTTTGGAATGGATAAGACCGAGTGATGCAAATTACAGTTATACCCTTCTTTTGATTAGTGATTGAATCAGTCAAACTAATTTACTACTTAGAGAATCATTATTTTTTTAATTCATTATGTTTTTAATGTATTTAATCTATAATATAGACCAAAGACATTAAAAATTTAACGAATTTAAAAAACAAACTTTTCACTCCCTCCGATTCTAATTCTAATTATAAGATAAGACTCACTTTTTAGATACATTAAAAATTTGATGTATCTAGTTTATATTATTAATATTGTTTAGATATATTAAATTCTGAATGTATCTAAAAATGGAAAGATATTTTATAATTATGACTAGAGGGAGTATTATATTAAGCATCAAAGGAAGTAAATTTTTACGGGAGTAGCATAACTTTGACAATTAATATTTTTTAATCGTAGTATAAAAGTAATTATTATAACAAAATATAATATTTTAATATAAGAGCAAAAAAAACAGCATCTTATATGTCCATCGGGCTTTAATTATAAATAAATTTTATTTTTTATATTTATTAAAAAGTTAATGTATTTGATCTATAATTAAGGTCAAATACATTACTCCCTCCATTCCTTTTATTTATTTTTTTTAAGGCAATCTCCGTTCCTTTATTTACCATGATTTCGACATATTAACCTTTGTACTACTATCAAACAATCATAATAAATACACTCTTTTTACCTATATATAAGCGTGCTCATTTTATTAAAAACATGTTATTATTTAAAATTTTTCAAATATATCTTAATTAATATTATTATGTGTCATCCTCGTGAGTATAGTTCAATTAGAAATATTGGATATGATATGCAGATACCAAAATTCAAATATTAATACTATTATTGATTCATCTTAAAAAATAAAATTATGTTCACTATACTGACTTTATCTGGAAAGGCGAATAGACTAGCTTATAGCATTTAGCTTATAAGCTAAAAGCTATGTTTGGTAACAGTTTTTAAAAAAGAGCTTATAACTTATTTTTTAAATGTTATTCAAGTAGCTTATGAGCTTATAGTTTATCATATTTTCTTCCAATTTTATCCCTATCATTTTACTTTAAAAAATTAAATATTAATTAAATAATCTTTTTCATATCATTTCATACTTATAAGCTAGTTCAACCGCTAATTTTACAAAACACTACAAATTCAATCAGCTACCTTATTCACTATAAGCGAATAAACAAACTTATAAAATATACACTATATACTAGTTTATCGGTTATCCATTATTTTTTACCAAACAGAGTCATTACTAAAAAAAAATATCACTATGTATCTTGCAAAAATGAAGATTAACAACATGAATCAATAATGGAATGAAGGGATTGAATGAGGAGGGGAGGGTAGAGTTGGAAAGGTGTGGAATATGGATAATTGTTACGAGGAGATTGGGGGTTGGAAAAAAGTGGTCCACTTGTGTTGTTTATTTAGAGGTTCAAGATGATGACATGTGTGAAGCGGAGGTTTCGTGAGAAAATGAGGGTAAAGGCATGATGGCACGTGAACAAAGTATAGTCACTTGGATCAAGTGCTCTCACATCGCTTTCCATTTTCTGCCAGCTGGATGGATGTCCTCTCAAATGCGACATCCCTATAATTTTCATCTCATCTTTCTATATTATCCTTACTCTTACTAGCGGGCCAGACAGGCGCATTCCGCGCCTGCCTGTGTCTAACTTATGTCCAAAAAAATGTTTTATGTTATGATGAATTTGTTAATAAAAAATTTTTATTGCTAGAAAAATAAGGATATTGTTGGTATTATGAAAAATCGACACCAAAAATATTTGTATTATCTTTTTATATAGTATAGATGTAGTATTAAGTTGATAATCATTCATATATTGGCAACTCATTATGATTTGAATTTATTTTTTATTTTTTTAAATTGATTAGTTAATGAAAGTTGTGAAACTAAGTCAAGGGTAAAATAGGTATATTGAAAAGTTCATCTCAAACTCACCTATCCTTTTTATATATTGTTATAGATAAAGGGAGGGACCCCATCTGCTGCTCCTTATTCATTCTCATATACTCCCTCTTTCATGTTGTAATATACGGGAAACTTCATTTTCTAAATACATTAAAATAAGATCAATTTTAATCATCTAAAAAGTGAACTACTTATTACGTCTCAATTTGATTGACACAGTTGACTGTTTTATGCATGCTGATGCATAACTTTGACGATTAATATTTTTAATTATATAATAGTAAAAATAATAAAAATTTGATATTTTGAAAATACTCATTGAGACGAATCAAACATCTTATATGTTAATATTTATTTATTTTTATTATTAGAAAAATAAGATCAAAGCAACATGTGTAAATAGTGCACAATAGTTAACTGTGTCAATCAAATTGGGATAGACGGAGTATATTAAGAATTAGAGGAAGTAAAAAAAATTCTTAGATAATCACTTACAAAAAAATTACATCAGGTCATACTTACAAAAAAATATTATACTCCATTCGGTTTTATATACGTATAAGAAAAAGTTTATTTTATTTTTTTGATATAATGGAGGACTCAGTCTCAAGAAAGAATTATAGAGCAACTAGCCTGGAAGAGTAAATTTGTCTACATCTAAATAAAGAACATGACGATTTTGAGTTGGACAAGACTCATAAAATATCATAGTATCTCCTAAACCACACTTAATACTCACGAGATATATCAATTCAACAATAAATCTAAAAAATAATTTTTTTCTTCTTATATATAGGACTGGATGAAGTATCATTTAATTATTTTTTAAAATATTTATTTTACTTTTTGTGAATGTGGCCAAATGTAATTTTTTTAATCACGTGACTATTTGAGAATGGACAAAACTTACATGCATTGCTTTAGGTGCATTTCTTATTTTTCCTCTCGCAAAGAGGTATTTTTTTAAATTAAAAAACACAATGCACCTAAAACAATGCATATAAGTTTTGTCCTTTTAAATAAATATATATATATATATATATATATACTCAAGTATCGGTCAAGTTACTTAACTACTCTTGATTTCAAATTTAATCTTGAATTTGAACTAACATTGAGATTTATACTTATAATTTATAAATTTAAATGTTGAAAACTTTAATTAAAGAAATAATACAAACACAAATAAGATACCATAACGTTCTTTTTTTTAATATTAAATAAATAATACACAAATTGTTTTCTCTGATTTTCATGTTTTAATAATGACTTATGTCAAAAAATGTTTTAAGTATGACTCTTGCAATCATATGCAATTCTTTCGCTCTCGTGTATTAAATATGACTATTATAGTTATACACATCAATCACATTACTACATGCATAACACGATTAATATATTAGAATTCATTTTTTTTTTAATGTAATACTTACTATATACATAATTATTCACAGCCGCGACTAACATACGTATGATAGTTTTGTTATCCTAAATTATTTATTTTAATCAATTTGATAAATGTATAATGAAATGATTTCTATGCTTATATGTACTCAATTTATTCGTTCTAAATATAGGGAGCTTCTACGGTACATTTGAATAATTTGAATGTACCGGTACATTAAATTAGTATATTGATAAATTAACAATTATTTTTATGAATTATAAAACTATTAACCGATTATTGTATTTTAGAAATAATAATATAACAAGAAAACACACATTTTCATTGTTTATAAACATTACACTAATTTTTCTAATATTTTTTAAGAAAAAAAATCAATGTTGACTATTATGATGAATAAAATTTCAAAAAATATCGAATTTTATATTTTTGACAGTCTTGATGTGTAATATTTAGTTACTATAATTATTTTAATGATAAAAAAATAATTTTATTGAAAAAGTAGTATTTCATTTACATATTAATTTAATTACCTAATGTACCAGTATATTATGAATTATCATATGTACCATAGAATTTGCCATATACTTTTGATCTTTATTTCAACTTCGAGAAGCAAAATTTATTCATTTTATACTTTATGCATATATTAATAAATCATTTACTAGATTATGCCTTATAGAGTGATAATCTTTTCCTTTATTATTTCTCACAATATTTCTTCTTCTTTTTTACGGCAAATCTCAATCTTTGAAAAAATCACATTCATAGACATAATTATAGGCGACACGACATTACAATGCATGACCTTTTGAACTTTTCAAAAGATTTACAGCGTTTGATGCTAGAAATTTAAAAGTGTCGAATACAAACGGTATAAAAACGTGTTGATTGTCAGAGCATGTTTACTAACCAGGATTCATCGAATCTTCTTCATGGGTGTTATTGCTGAACTGAATCACCAAGATCGGGTTTAACTACATTGTCCTTGGGTGCACCGAGACCCACATGACAGATTACTCACAGAATTGAACATTTACATTTGTTTATCAAAATTATTAAAAGCAATAATATTATAAGAAACATCATCTGTAGAAAAGAACATTAGTAACATTACAATGACAAGAACAAGAACAAGGACACACAAAAAATCACTGTAAGAAAAAGAGAATTATATTGGAATCAGAAAACACTTCTATAACTTCTATCTAATTATTAAAAAAAAACTAAAAAAAATTATTAAAAAAATAAACTATACCAAAAATAACTAGTTACAACAGGCACAAAACTAGTTTAAAAATAAATATAATTATTTATTACTCCCTCCGTCCCAAAATAATTGTCATATTTTACTACTGCACACTTGCCGATACACAATTTTGATAATTAATATATTTAATTGTGTATTATTAAAAATTATGAAAAATTGATATTTTGATAGTACTCATTGAGACAAATCTAACAAATCTCATATGCTAATATTTATAAATTAGTAAAAAAATATGATCAAAGTAGCTTGTATGAATAGTGCATACAGTCAAATTGTGACAATAATTTTGAGACGGAGGGAGTAAAATATATTCAAGTGAAATAAGATTAATAGATTATGTCAGACTCTCAAAAGATATTCACAAACCCAGAATCACACCTTCAAGTTTTTAACATGCCAATCTCAACCTTGGCGGAACCTAGTTCGGTCTAACCAATTTCCAACCCTAAAATGCAAGTTAAAAACCCGACCCAAATGTAAACAGTAATGTATAAAAGGATTTTCGTACTCTCTACCGTCGTTTTCCCAAAACCCTACCGCAACAATGCCGCGAGGTAGGAGCAGCGAGTTCACTCCCTCCCAAAATCGGTCCACCCGCTCTCATCGATTCTGATTCGAAAATGGGGTCCATGCTGTTACTTTGATCTCCAGGGTCATGTTTTGACTGTTTTTAACTGCTCGATCTGAAAATGAAACTGTAATCGAACAACCATTCAAATAACTTAATTTTAGCAGTGCCGATTCATTATGCAACATGTTGAACTATATGATTCAGTTTGGTTTTTAAAATTAAAACATTGCAATCTAGTTTAAGTTGATGTGAGAATAGCTGCCCAATTTTAATTGAATGGTTTGTCAAGAATTTTTGTTTGAAATGTTTTATTTCTCATTCTTGCATCTTTGTGGCATTTTGTTATCTTGAATGGGGCAAGTTTTAGTTGAAGAATTGAAGAGGTATGATAAAATATGCTTGGGATTAGAGTCTTGTATGAAAGTTTCTGTTCATAATAAGACGTGTTTTTGGTTCTGTAAGCCGAAAAGTTAGCGGAAATTGTGCCCCTTATTTTTTTCCTTACCGAAGCAAGCAAAAGTATTATTCCTATATCTCATTTTCCTTACTTTTACTGTCAATAAAAATGATGTGGAGCATAATGGTGTAGATATTTTATTGTTGGATTTTGATATTGGTAATCATGTGGTCGAGGAGTTGGATCCTCTCTTGCACTTGATATTCGGTATTAGAGACGTAAACTAGCTTACTTTAGTAAAGGTTGTAATAGCATAAAATAGTAAGCAATTGCTCTAGTTAGAATAGCATAACTGACCAAAGTAGTTAGTTATGCCAGCCGTAGAAATTAGTTTTGTCCACAAATCCTAGCTCAATTGGCAGAAATGCTGAAATTGCTAGTGTCGGACGTCAGGACTGGGATTCGAACCCCGATCATTCCACTTTGTGTGTGTGAGTTTTCAATGACTTTGCCATTTTGCCTATCAACAAAAAGAAAAAGAAAAAAGAAAATAGTTTTGCCAGCTGTAGGTTACTGACACGACGTATTAAAATGAGAGAAAAGAGAGAAGAGAGAAACTCAATTTTATCTGTTCTGTTTGATTAGTTACAATGGTGTTTATCTCTTACATTTATATTGATAGTCTAGTTACCTGCTATAGCAGTTCAATAACCTACAATTGGCAAAACTAACTTCTACAGCTGGCATAACTAACTCTCCTTCGGTCAGTTATGCTATTTTTAACTAGAGCAATTGTTTACTATTTTATGCTATTACAAACCTTTATTGAACTAAGCTAGTTTACATCTCTAATATTCGACAACCATCTCTTTTTTCTTAATTCAATGGTTGATGATCCACAAAGGAAATAAAGGAACATTTCAGAAGAGAGAAAAATCGAGTAAATAGCTGAGATGAAGGCATGATGAATATGAGAGAAAAGGTTGAAGAGGATCCAGATCCGGGCATTAGGTTGTGTACAGGATTACAAAGCTGGTATGGTGATTGGTGGGTGAGTGTGAATATTAGCATCTAGCTATGCATGATCATGTCCCATGGATGGATTGGTTGCACTGCACTTTATGATCAGATCATCAGACCACTGGTGTGGCTATTTGTTATAAGTGGCCCATAACAATATCCAAATCCAAATTTAGTTATACAAAAACTGTACAAATTCAAGTTTAGCCTCTCTCTATATATTGCTCTTTTTGTACATACCAAACCGAATTTAAAGAAAAAATATAGTTTGGTTTTTCAATGTATCATTATCTTCCTATTTTAAGGCATTTTTTTTTAGTTTTTTTTTTTAAACACTATATTAAGGCATTTTAATCCCCTCGTTCCCATGTTTTCCATATTTAACAATCACATGAAACAAATTCTCTATATTTGTTCTTTATTGTTTGTTTATACTTTATAGAGGCTATTTCCCCATATTTTGCTCTTCTCCTTTTGTTTACAACCGTGGTTTAAACCACTTTACATATGTATATATAGTGCTCTTCATTTATCAATGTTGATTCATTCGATCAATCAATAGTTTTCATCAAATATCTCTCAAAGAAACCTTAAGGTTATTTTTCTAAAGAGTTACACTTTTTTCGTCCGCATTATCTCTCTCTGTGTTTCATTCAAGGACATAGAGAGAGACCGACATAACAATAATAATAAAGCTTCATCAAGCGTCGCACATTCCCTCGTTGAGCTGTATATTCATACAAACAAGCCACAATGGCAAGAGAGCTAAGGTCCGCGATGAAGCCATGGATGGTGGAGGTTGCACCTTCACTGCTGGAGTTCCCTTGGAAACCCTCCAATACTCCTAAGTTAGAGACCATATTCGAAGATGAAGAATGTGAAGAAGATGGTCTTGCTGACTTTTGATTGTTTTATACTTTCATTTGGGCCATCCAAACAAGGCCCAAATGTAGTACCCAATCATATCATGCGTCCATATTTGTAAATGAATAGAGAGACGTTGTTTAAGATAATTATTAGCGACATGTAGGAATTGTTAGAGATTAAATGCAATTATTGATGTCATTTTCTCTGATATGTTTCTACATTACATAGTCGAATTGTAAATATACTTCTATTACTATGAAAATATGAAATAGTGAAACCAAGGAACTTATATATTTGGATTTGCGTTTTGTTTTTGTTTTGAATCAACTAAATGAAATATTATTAACACTGTTTCGAGCACAAGTGAGGAGAAAAAAACTAAGATTGATCTTCTTTTACACATGTTAGCATTTAGAAGAATAAAAATTGCGTACTGATGGAAACCAGATATTCCGTCCGCATTTTCTATTCTAATAATGTGCATATATTTGGGTTAATAATATTGTAAAATAATTTGTCTGACGAGATGTCTGTATTTTTATTTAATAGTTTTTTCATTTAATTCAACGTTTCTTTGTGACTTAATTGTGTTTTTCGAAAGTTAACTAGTCATAAAAATAAACAAATGTATAAATTTAGAATAATCTTTAACTTAAGTCAGCATAATATAAAATACGGATCACACAAACGGATACAGATATCCAGTAATAATAACAACTAGTTATATTATTGAAAACATAAAATTAAATTTTAAAATGCACTACTCCATCCATCCTAAAATGAATGAGCCATTTTTTTTTTGGTATTCGATGAATGAGCCATTTTAACTATATACATTATTCACATATCTTACTTTGATCCTATTTTTTTTGACAATAAATAAAAACAAATATTAGCATATATAAAACGTTGTTGGATTCATCTTGATGAGTATTTTCAAAATATCAAATTTTTATAATTTTTACTAGTAGTGTTATATGAACACCAAAAGACCGGACAAAAATACGACACAACTTTTCTCCACTCACAACAAAATTATCGAGGTGTGCAAAAAATATTAAAAAAAGCATAAAGTGAAACTTTGTTGTATTTTTGTTAGAATATTGTGTTGAAATAACATTTATCTTTTACTATTATACAATTAAAAATATTAATCGTCAAAGTTATGCATTGACACGCGTGACGCACTTAACTAACACACTCGTTACAAGAGGGAGGGAGTAACAAACTTTTATCTCTCTCTCTCTCTCTCCAATTTACGCCGGCTGCGCTTTGTTCTTCCTCAAAACAACTCTCATCTAACAACCTTCCTTCCACCGCGATTTCAGATGAATGGAATAAGACAAAGATTGTTACACACGCTGCGCGTAGATGGCCCATCGGAAGCGTTGAAGAGAAAGTCATTGGAATTGGAGAAGAAGAGGACGATGAGGAAGTCGAAGACAAAGGACCAGTTCATCGTTCCGGTACCGGAATCATTATCCTATCTCGACACCGCCTCCATGCCCATGATCGTCGCTGCCGTTGGCATTGCAATTTTCGCTAAACTCCTTATGATGGTACTATACGTTATTTTCTTTCAATTTCATATTTTGCACATTACCTGTTCGATCATATTACTAACTGAAACTCTTCACTGATGATTTGCAATTTCATGGCAGTATGATGAATCCAGATCCCAAGAGTTGATTGAGCGTGGGATAAAGAATGCTCCACCGGGTCAATATGAGGTTAGAATGCTCTCCCGTGAGGAGTGGGAGAAGGTTCGAGAACTCCCACCTAGAACTCCGTTTGAGTCAAAGTTTTCCCGTCCCAATTCCAGAATCAGAACTGGAGAACCATTGCGTCTGGTATCAATCTCACACTCACTATTTTTATTACTAAATTCACACTAGAGACAATGCTGATGAGCTTTATAAATTTCACACTTTATATTGGAGGCGTGTCCGATAGATAGGTCTCGTGACGAAATGACATTGACACTTGTGATTACATATAATCATCGCTTTTATTTTCTAAAATTTTAACTAGTTTCTGTGTCTGTGTTGTATGTGGTGCTTGTGTCCGTGTTTCATAGCAAATGACCTCTTGATAAGTACACATTCTTTCTTCCCAAATGCATACCTAACATAGTTTCGCTAGACTAATCCCATTGAGTGTCACTCACTATAAATAGGGAGCCGGTAAAATTTGAGAGGAGTTTAATTTTACACATAACTCTACATAATTGGTTCATATTAGTTTTACAATAAACCAAGTTCGCACCTTTCACTTTATACACCTTACATGTTTACATGACTAGTTCTACTCTTACATATTTAAATTACACAAAATTAGCTCCTTTCACTTTATACACCTTTTATACACACACAGGTGAGATTTGCTCAGAATCAGATCATAGGAGTTTTGCATTGGAATTTAATTACAAAGAAAACATTTAGTTTAATATAATGATTACCAATTGGGGAAAAAGTTAAAAGAAGGCTTAACAAAGGAAATAAATTAGTGGTAACAGAAAGAAAAAAGAATCACATGGATGATGGGGTGTGAGAAGAGGTATGTACAATGGAGTGAGCTTGAAGTATATAACATAGTGTAAGGAGAGCAAAGGGATATGAAATCTGTGATGTCACTTTCTCTGCGTATTCTTCTAGTTCTACCTAGTATCCTATCTTCCTCTTCTTCTACATTGTAATTGGTTGCTATTGCTCGTTATTATTAGTGTTATTATTACATTTAGTGGCTGAACTTTCGTCATATGCTTTCTACAGGAAGATTTAAAGGATTGGACAATTGATGTTTTCATGTCTGGTGTTGCCAGAGCTGAAGAGTATGGTAAACGTGATACTAAGTAATGCAACATGTCATAAATTGGAAAACATGTAACCAGATGCAAAATGGTATTTCTTTATGTAACTATGTTCTTGTATGCACTCTTAAAACAATAAAGGATAACTAGTGGTGTACACTTACGTGAGCAGCGCTTTAACATGATAAAGCACTTAAATTAGGCAAGCCCAAGCCAATGTGCAATATCTTAATTTGTAGTTATAGAATTTAAAGTTGGATAGCAGGTTTGACAATTAATACATAAACGTTGTATTTAGTTAGTTTGTACTTACCACTCAAACAATATTGATCAGTTTCTCAACAATAGAAGTAATATCCTTTTAATGTTTGATTTCTTAGCATAGATACGGTAAAACAACCAAAATTTGCATTCCATTATGGGTTTCAACTTTCAATTGTTTTGACAGTGTTATAGTTCCTTTTTATTATATGTATATTGAACCTCAGTCTTCCCTGTTGTAGAGAGGCTGCATAGTTTCAGTATCCCAAGTCTTAATATGAGCTATTTGAACTCATGTGATTTTTGTAACTAGTGTTGATCCTTTTGAGTGACTCATGTGGTTTAGTAATTGAGAAGATTTTGAGAGTTTTATCTGCTGGTTAAGATTAGTATTTGAGTAATTGAGAGGTTTTATTTATCTTCTGATTAAGATTATCTGCTACTGTTAAAATTAGAATTATAATTTGTTTCTTATATGTTTTTGTTTTGTGGTTTGAGTGTAACACTTTATTTGCAATGTATTGTGTTAGAATATCATTAATTAGGTTGTGTTTAAGAGCTGTTCACAAATTAGTGAGCATATTATCATCCTTTAGTTAGCTGCTATGAAGCAGGGACACTGCACGTCGACACCGATAATAACTTGAGAAAATGACACAATTCAAAGTAATTATAAGAATTGGTGTCCAAAACCGACGCATTTCTGCGCTAATCGGTTATGATTTTAGAAATGGATTTCCTGCTGTTACTTTGGTCATGTAGTAGTAGCTTTTAGTAGTTCGATTTGGTTAATATTTTGCAATGTTGTAATACTGTTTTAAAATCAGAACCAGACTTAAAACCGGAGATGCCTTTCAGAGGTCGTGGTTCAACTGTTTTGAAGATTTTGTACCGAGATGATTTATTATGCAACTGGTTGAAGTTGAACTATACGATTTGGTTTGGGTTTTAAACATTGCAATCCAGTTTAACCTGATGTGAGAATTGCTACCCTGTTTTAATCCATTGGTTGAAATTTTCTACTGTGTGATTCTGGTGGTGCAGGAGTCCAATTCCAGGTTCATATGTTCTTCATGTGTTTTTCTTTTCACTGCTATTGCAAGGAACATAGTATGTTATAGTTTCTTTGACAGTTGAAATTTTAAAGCAAGTTTTACATCTATGGCATTTTGTTATGCTGAATCGGTAAGCTTTAGTTGAGGAATTTAAGAGGTATGATGAAATATGCTTGAGATTAGAAAGTCTTGAATTAATTCTGTTCATAAAATGTGTGTTTTTTGTTCTGTTATCTATGTTATGTTCCTTACTGAATCAAGAGTATTATGTTTCTGTTCATAAAATGTGTGTTTTTTTCGAGAGGTCAATTTAGAAGTTGTAAATAATCTTAGATGGGCAAATGTAGAAACTTAAACACTTACTAGTGTAAATGTCAATTGTTAGAATATGAGTTTGAGGGTTGATTTGATGCTCTGAAGAACTCTCTAGTCTATATTTCTTCCCTTGGATATGATTTTATTTATGTACGGTTAAACATCGTCATTACTTAATCTTTAACGCTAGTATACAATGGCGGAGTCAGGACTCTGACTAAGGTGGTGCAGATTTTTTATGGTAGAATTTTTTCGATATAAACATGAATGCTTTGGTTGGTAAAAAAATGAATATTTTGGAAAATATTAAAGAAATAATGAGGGAAATATGAATTAATATTCAATGTAGTATAATAAATTAATAATTAGAATAAAGAAACAATATTGATAAAAAATAAAATAAAGAAACAATAAATAGTTGGAAGGAAGCCTCCAGTCTGGCATGATAATCAATTGTGTGGAGTGTGATATGTGACAGGCTGACTAATAGAATGGGGCCACCTCAATTATTAGACATCAATATGTCTTGTTCTTTATTTTCCACCCACTCTCCTGACATGGACAACAAATATGCCACTCAACCAATCTTCTTTTTTATTTTTACTATTTTAAAACTTGAAATCTTATTATATGGATAGCAAATAAGGAAAAATATTAAGTTACTAACAACTAATTAATTAAAGTGGTACGAGTTTAAGCCTCTCAAGTATAATTAGGAGTTGTGTAAAAAAAAAAAAACATATAATTAGGAGTTTGATTTTTGGCTTATGAGCATAGAAAAATTTAGTTGAAATGACAAAACATTATAAATTCTTCGAGAAGATTAGTCATAGTTAATAACGACGAAAACTTTCTATCTATCTATCTATCTATATTATAATAGCCAAAACATAAAATAAGGACAATTAACCGTTTGTTAGTGACCAAATCTTCGAGTAAGAATGAGAATAGTTTAGACCAATTTACTAAAATCTACGTTCTAGACCGAACTTTTTAAAAATAGAGAAAGTTAATACTTGTTTAGATATCCATTTAGCTAAAGTGTCAAGTTACAAGTTATAAGAAAGTCTTTTAAGCCTATCAGTCTAACTATTTAAGTAAATATGACAATTTTCGACAAACAAAATTTTAGCCTTGTAAAAACTAACTCATAGTCACCACTCTATTTCCACCCTTATCTACAAGACACTGTCACTATAGTCGTTAAACTCAAATTTACTAAATTGACCACTTAAAAAAAAATACTTACATATTCATAATTTTAATATATTTAGTGATTAAGATAATAACAAACTAAATTTCAAATGGACCACCATGAAAATAATAAAGAGTAAGGGGTGGCAAATGAAATGATAATGACAAGAATTCAGAATTGAGATGTCATGTATACTATTGCCGCCCACCCTAAGCATTTGTGGTATAGTCCAGGTTCTCATTTTTTTTCAAATATCATGTGCATAAACAGCATAATACTACAATAATTTGTCAAATGAAATTTTCAAATTTCAAACATAATAATCAATAATGCAATAATATGGTTAAAAAAGCACCACGTGTGACACACTTGTAGGCCAATTTTATGTTGAATGAGAATTTTTTGTTTGCATGTGTAAGAT
Source organism: Trifolium pratense (assembly GCF_020283565.1). NCBI lineage: Eukaryota > Viridiplantae > Streptophyta > Magnoliopsida > Fabales > Fabaceae > Trifolium > Trifolium pratense. Next base: position 52,586,838 of record NC_060065.1, on the reverse strand, counting down.
GAGAATGACCCTTTCATGGTCGGTGTAGTTTTTAATTAAACGTTACAATTTTTGATTTCATTAGCTTATCTTTGTGGTTTAGATGATCTTGTATACTTATTGCTCATTCTGACTAAGACTGCCACTGTTTCTTCATCATGGATTAATCATGTCATTATCCAATAATTCCTTCCAATTTTTAACCTAAAATATAGTTTTTGAAGCTGAATTAGACTCGACTCAATTTAGATTTGTTAGATAGTTTATTATTGGATTATCTTCTGAGTATGTGTTATTTGTTAAGATTGTATCACATGAATCACATTTCAAATGTCTTTGTTTCTGACTAATCGTTAAATTGGGAGAGATTCTATTTAAAGTCTTTCATAAAATAATAATATGATTTAAACAATGGTTATCGAACCGTATGTGTTACACTTCATATGTCTTATCATGATTTAGATATAAGGTGTTAAAGGTCTCATATTAAGAATTCAAATTATCTTCAGAAAGTAAAACCCCAACACTCAGAAAATCAGTATATGTTAATCGTTAGACAAAAGTCATGCAATTTCAATTTTATTATAAATTGTTTTTTTGTTAAACAAACCTTAAAAAACTAGCCGATCTCAAACCACTAACTACGATGTATTGACTATTTGAATGGAAAATTCTTATTAGCCGAAGAAGACCCTGGCCAATCACGTGGCCTGCTTGACGAATGTCAGCAACGGAGACATTGTAAATTGGTCTGCAGGCATCGTGATAAGTCATCTATCCTAGTACAGGTGCTGCGATAACCTTTACCAACCGCGAACGATTGAGAGTAGATACATAATGATGATTATTAAGTGGTCTACATCACTTACCTTGTGAGACAAGTTTATGGAATTGAAATAAGATAAAAACCATTGATCAATAAAACAACAGAAAATTACACAAAAACTCTGAATATTCCTGCTTTAATGGTCTACTTTTCTTCTTTTTGTACGTGTATGGTGGATTGAAGTACAAATATTGAAACAAGAAGCTGAAAATAATCATTAACTTATTGATACAATATTTTTTTCCCATAAAAAATAAGTATTTGATAATAATTTAGGTGTGTCCAGATAAGTTCATCTGGCAAGCCAGCCTTTGTCATCCAACAAAAGTGACAACTACTTCTCCTCTTATTTTATTCACATCAAACAATTACTTAATAACCAAAACAATGATTGATACTATTCTTTGATTATTAGTACTATAATATATTCAGCATATATCCTTCTACCTTCATGTTTTTTTTATACCTGCAATTCTTATATGCTAATCATTTCTTAGCCACTAACATGGATAATGCTTGAAAATTCTAGTACCTAATATATAGTCATATTTATTTTCCAAATGTTAGTACATATCAAATGCATTAAATATAAACTCGCATCAATTGCGTAAAAAGCAAAACAAAGGGCTTGACCCACAAAGATAAGAGCACCAAGATAAGATATAGTACTATATATTTTTTGAATTTAATTTTTGTATATATACACAATAAAATTATTTTCCATATATATCCAATTAAATCATGACATAAACATTTGAGACTATATTTTAGAAACAAACCTATAATAAAAATACACGTATAAATATTATTGTGTGTAATTTTATTTCGTTTGTAGATGAAGTGATAAATAAAATTTAAAATTCACATATAATTATGAGATTACGAGTTTAATCTGGGGCAAATATTTTTAACCTAATAATACCAACTTGTTGATTGAGCTAGAATTTAACAATAACAATAAAATATAAATTTAATTGTAGTTTTTAGAAAGATTAATTTTGCTTCCGGCAAGAGTTAGCGGCACAATTGGTCGCCTATTATTATTTTTTTTGATAAAATGTTTTAGTGTGGGGGGATGATGGCCCGGTTCAAGGCAGAGAAGATCTTATGATAATTAGAGAGCATTTACAAAGATAATTATATTTACCTCCTCCAAGAACACTAGTGGAGCTCAAACCCGAGACATCTCGGATCCTAGACCTATCTTTTTACCACTAAACCAAACTTTTGAAGTTACTCGTCTATTTTTTTTTGTTGTCAAAGTAGTCTAATGACTAAGAATTTCACCCTTAAGGTAGATAAGTGATGTGACTGTGTTCGAACCCCGACCCCCTACATATATAATGCAGTGTGACAGTGTCCTACCAACTGAGCTAAGCTCACATACGTCTATTTTTTATTCATATGTAATTATTTTAAAAAATATAGCAACATTATATTTCATTGTCACCATATTTTTTATTCACTAGACAGTAAAATCAATTTAAACTTAGGATATGTGGCCATTTTATCATAAAATCACTTTCTTTCCTCAATTATTATTACACTAGTATTTTTATTTTTTGAAAAAATAAAACAAAGGGATGGCTCCAAAAAAGAAGGATTTAAGAGTCGTTGGGTCGGGTAGTAGCCGCAGAGTGGGTAGGACCTTGCAAGCGAAATCAAGCTAATAAAGTCGGCAAAAAAAAAAATAACGTTACTAATAATGTCATTGTTTACTATACAATAAAATAAAAATAATGGCATGTCACTATTCATAATACATAGATACATACAAATTTATATATCAATCATTAATTGGTTCAGTGATAACTGACGCTGAACTTAATAGAAATGACCACAGTTCGATCACCGCAACTGCGACCGCGAGGGGTTTGAAATCACTTGATGTCAGAGTTGACTCCGAACCAGATTAAACTATGCTGAAAAGCCAAAAAAAAAAATTATATAAAAAATTAAAAAAACATACAAACAAAAAAATTTCATAATTAAAAATTAATTTGATAGCCACATTGATTCCATAAATACCATGTTTCTACCCAACACTTTACTACACATCAATTAAGTGTTACCTAAAGACACTCACTCACTACCACATATTCATATTCCACACAAAATCTCTTAGCACAAAGAGAGAAAAAAAACAACATGGGAAAAGATGTTGAGGTTCAAGAACAAGGTGCTGAATTTTCAGCTAAGGATTATCAAGATCCACCACCAGCACCTTTGTTTGATTTAGATGAATTTACAAAGTGGTCTTTGTATAGAGCTGTGATAGCTGAATTTGTAGCAACACTTCTCTTTCTTTATATCACTGTTTTAACCATTATTGGTTATAGTAGACAAAGTGATACTACTATCAAAGGTAATACTGAATGTGATGGTGTTGGTGTTTTGGGTATTGCTTGGGCTTTTGGTGGTATGATCTTTATTCTTGTTTACTGCACCGCCGGTATCTCAGGTATCGTATTTTTCTCGATCTCTTTGAATTTTAGTTGAATGTCGTTTAAAGTTAATTACAAGTTAGTTATAATTAGTTGAAATTGAATTATGATTATAACGAGTGCAGAATACATTTTATATAGTGATTTTAACTAAATTCACTGATAATATCCGGTTTCGAAACTATTTCAAACAATATTCAAGTAATTCTAGCGTTTATGTTTGATTTGTTAATTAATGATTTACACTATGATTAATTTGACTCGTTTATAGTAACTACTTTACAATCGAGTTGTTCACTTTAGAATAGTCGACTACTTATCTTTAGTACTATTTTCTGTATATTACATATAATGTCTATGTCAACTGAGCTATGTTCACGAGGACATCTCTAGTACTATTTTAGTGTAATTTGGTTTCCACCGTTTTTCGGTCTTTACTATTTGTATTACTTAAAAAAGAAAATTAATTAACTAAAAAAATGTTCAATTGGAAACATATTGTTGGTTACATAAATCAATCAAAATTGAACTTCTTGTTAAAAAATGTTTGTGTATGTATGTATATTTGTAATTGAAGTTAATTAGTACTAATTTGGTAACATTAATTGATTGTAGGAGGACACATAAATCCTGCTGTGACCTTTGGGCTATTTGTGGGACGCAAGGTGTCTTTAATAAGGGCAATACTATACATAATTGCACAATGTTTAGGTGCAATTTGTGGTGCTGGACTTGCAAAGGGTTTCCAAACATCATACTACAACAGGTACAAAGGAGGTGTTAATTTGGTTTCTGAGGGTTATAGCAAAGGCACTGCTTTAGGTGCTGAGATTATTGGTACCTTTGTTTTGGTCTACACTGTTTTCTCTGCCACTGACCCTAAGAGAAGTGCTAGGGATTCTCATGTTCCTGTAAGTATTAAATTAGTTAATCACCTTTTTTGGGTTTAATTTTCTTAATATGTCAATTATGGTTGTTTTAGTGAAGTTAATCTAATTTGAAATAATTAATTTAACAGGTTTTGGCACCACTTCCCATTGGATTTGCTGTGTTCATGGTTCACTTGGCAACAATCCCCGTTACCGGCACCGGCATTAACCCCGCTAGGAGTTTCGGACCAGCCGTTATCTTCAACAACGACAAAGCCTGGGATGATCAGGTAAATTAAATTAAATATTAAATTTATTACATATATAAGATTTTTTCGTCGTGATCAAACACAATTAATGCGGCCACATTGGACATGGTCCGCATTGACATACAAATTTATAATGCCGCGATACACTCTGATTGTCGCGAAAATTTTTCAAACCCTATTTTGTTTGTTTGTTTTGGTTTTCACCATTTTTATTCGGCCCGCTGAACTGCCTAATTTGGTTCCATCTCCCTCCAATTAAAGTCGCAGGGGATCGAACTGTAGTTTTCCCTACCAAATCCAGCGTCAATCAACATTAGACAACTAACGATTGATTTATATATGGTTGAGAGTGTTATGATTAGTTTTGTTGATTGTTTTTTTTGATGTTTTTCAGTGGATTTATTGGGTTGGACCATTTATTGGTGCTGCAGTTGCTGCAATCTACCACCAATACATTCTAAGAGGTTCAGCAATTAAGGCTCTTGGATCCTTTAGGAGCAATGCTTAATGAATGAACATGTTTGGTCTCAATTATTATTATGAGTTGTTGTTGTTGGTTCTTTTAAGAATAACAGTACCATATTGAGTAGTTAATTGAAGTCTGTCTACTGGTCCCTCATCAAGCATTGTCTTCTTGCTTTCAATCCCATGTTCTTGATGGGCCTATATGGTTTTCAATTTGGATTTGGATAAAGAAGCCAAAATTGTATGGGGTCCTCAAAATTGTAGATAAGCATGCTTGTGTTTATTTAAAGGGTGTATTTGTATCCCTTCCTTTTATTTATCTTGTCCTCTTTAATTTAATTTGTCATCCAAGAACTCTTCATGTATTAATCATGTTTAATTTATGTGATATATCATGGTCTTTTAATCACATTTTTCATTTTGTTTTTGTTCTTCTTGTTTCTCTAAGTGTTGTGTTTCAATTCAATCATCTTATCCTTCCAATTCCAAAATTTGGTTATTAGTCCTTTTTTGTTTGTGTTTCTAAAATTCTGTTGTTTTGTAATTGTTCAAAACCTAGTTTAGAAGTTAGTTTCATTTCAAGTTAGTTGGTTGTAACTAACTTGTTAGTTAGTAGTTGGTTAGTTGGTTACTTGTCTATCAAGTTAACCACCTATCTTTGTTTTCTATAAGTAGGAGTTAGAATAAAGTGTAGAATAACTTCTTGTATTCCATTCAACAAATAACTAATCAATAAGAATCTCTTTTCTTTCTCCTAAATCTCCTTCCTCTTCTTCAATAACACAAAGTGTGTGCTTGTTCTCCAACAAATTGGTATCTAGAGCCTTTTGGTTCATTGTGTAGCATCACAAGATTCAGGTTCTTGGGTAAGATTGTCAACATTCAGAGGCAATGGCAAGTGGCAATGGTGGTTTACCCAATAATCTTCCAATTCTTGATGGAAAGAATTGGGAACGATGGAACAAGCAAATGAAATCTTTGTTTGGATTTCAAGATACACTAGATGTGGTGATTAATGGTGTTGCAGCATTACCTGCAAATGCAAATGCAGAGGCAAGAAACAATCACAAAGATTTGAAGAAGAAAGATTGCAAGGCAATGTATGCAATTCAGGCTGCACTGAATTCAGCAAATTTTGATAAGATCTCTCATGCTGAAACATCCAAAGAAGCATGGGATATCTTGGTGAAGTATTATGATGGTGGAGAAAAGGTGAAAGCTGTGAAACTACAATCACTAAGGAGGCAGTATGAATTACTGCAAATGGACAACAATGAATCGATTGGATCTTATGCATCAAAGGTTCAAGCACTGATTCACACCATGAAGAGTTGTGGTGAAGAAATCTCTGAGAAGATGATTGTTGAAAAGGTAATGAGAACCTTAACCCCTAATTTTGATCATGTTATTGTTGCTATCCAAGAAGCTGGTAAAGTAGCAGACATGAAATTGGAAGATTTGGTTGGTTCTTTAGAAGCACATGAATTGATGATTAATGAGAGAAAGGGTGTACAAGAATCTGTGGAAGCGTTGAAAGCTCAAACATTCAAGAAGAATGATGGCTACAAAGGAAAGAATAAGTCCAAGAATGCTTCACAAAACCAGCAGAAGTTTGATGAAAAATCTGAATCCTTCAAGAAAGGAGGAGGAACATCAAATTCAAATCCAAAGAAAAAGGATAAAAGTCACATTCAATGTTACAATTGCCAGAAGTGGGGTCATTATGCATCTGAATGTAGATCAAAGAAAGCAAAAGACAGTGATGATGAAGCAAACTTGGTGGAAGAAAACTCAGTTGAAGGTAAAGGTGCTGTAACCTTCATGGCTGCTATGTCAGAAGATAAAATTGCTAGTGGAGCATGGTACTTGGACACAGGGTGTTCCAATCATATGACTGGTCATAAAAACTGGCTGATCAAATTTGATGACACAAAGAAAAGCAAAGTGAAACTAGCAGATGGTAGGTCCATACAAGCAGAAGGCACTGGGAACATGGTAATCAAAAGAAAGAATGGTAGTTCTGCCATAGTTGAAAATATCTTGTTTGTACCAGGTATGGATTGTAACTTGCTTAGTGTTGGTCAATTAATAGAGAAAGGCTTCTCAGTTAGTATAAAGAATGAAAACTTTGAACTCTATGATCCTGCAAACATGTTAGTATTGAGGTCACCTTTGGCTAAGAATAGAACTTTCAAAACTGTGATCAACAATGCTACAGTAGAATGCATGAAAGCTGTGTCAGAAGATAAACAAAATTGGCTGTGGCACTTGAGATTTGGCCATTTGAATTTTAAATATCTGAACCAGTTAGCAAGCAAGGAAATGGTAGCAGGACTGCCCAATATTCAAATGCAAGATAAGATATGTGAGGGTTGCTTAGCAGGCAAGCAAACCAGGAACATTTTCAAAAAATCTTTACCATTAAGATCTGCAAATGTTTTGGAAGTTGTACACTCAGATGTGTGTGGACCATTTGATGTGAAATCACTTGGTGGAAACAGGTACTTCATAACATTTGTGGATGAATTTAGCAGAAAAATGTGGGTTTACTTGATACAGTCAAAAGATGAAGCATTTGATGTGTTCAAAAGATTCAAGGCTTTGGTAGAGAATCAATGCAGCAAGAGAATTAAAATTCTCAGAACTGATGGAGGAGGTGAGTATACTTCAAGGAGGTTTGAGTCATTTTGTGAAGAAAATGGCATTGAACATGAGGTCACAGCTCCATACACACCTCAACACAATGGGTTGGCTGAGAGAAGGAACAGAACAATACTTGACATGGCTAGATGCATGGTGAAGCATAGAAATCTGCCTAAGTCATTCTGGGGTGAAGCTGTAAGTACTGCAGTGTATGTGTTAAACAGATGCCCTACAAAGAAACTCAAAGACAAAGTACCAGAAGAAGTATGGAGTGGCAAGAAGCCAAGTGTAAGTCACTTTAGAGTTTTTGGTGCATTATGCTACAAGCATGTACCAGAAGCCAAGAGAAAGAAGCTGGATGATAGAAGTGAATCAATGATTCTAGTAGGCTATCATGTAACTGGAGCTTATAAACTGTACAATCCAACAACAAAGAAAATGATATACAGTAGAGATGTCATTGTTGATGAAGCAAAGAGTTGGGATTGGATATCTAGCAGCAGCACAAGCAAGCCATTGATGAGTTTAACTGAAGACAGTGATAGTAATCAGAATGCTGAGACAGATGCTGAAGCATCAGAAGCAGCAGATGCTGAAGCTTCAGAAGCAGCAGATGCTGAAGCTTCAGAAGCAGCAGATGCTGAAGCTTCAGAAGCAGCAGATGCTGAAGCATCAGAAGTTGGAACCAGAGCCAGATCATCAAGGGCAAGAAAAACTCCAGCCAGATTACAAGATTGTGATGTGGTAAATGATAATGAGGTAAATGAGGATGGTGATCTAGTACACTTTGCACTGCTAGCAGGAGCAGAACCTGTCAATCATATTGAAGCTCTGAATAACATGAAATGGAAGCAAGCTATGGAGGAAGAACTATGTGCCATTGAGAAAAATCATACATGGGAGATAGTCAAGTTACCATCAGACAAGAAAGCAATAGCAGTAAAATGGGTGTTCAAATTGAAGCTCAACCCAGATGGTTCCATAGCAAAGCACAAAGCAAGATTGGTTGCAAGAGGTTTTCTGCAAAGAGAAGGGCTGGATTACTCAGAGGTTTACTCACCTGTTGCTAGAATTGAGACTGTAAGGCTGGTAGTAGCTATAGCAAATGCAAGAGATTGGCCTATGTACCATCTAGATGTCAAATCTGCTTTTCTAAATGGACCATTAGAAGAAGTAGTTTTTGTAACTCAACCTCCTGGTTTTGTGATAAAAGGTAAAGAAAACATGGTATACAGGTTGAAGAAAGCCCTATATGGCTTGAAGCAAGCTCCAAGAGCCTGGAACAAAAGGATTGATGGATTCCTTGTGAAACAAGGTTTCAGCAAATGCAAGTCAGAATATGGAGTTTATGTACAAAAGTCAACTTCAAGCATCATTCTTATATGTTTGTATGTTGATGATCTCTTGGTAACTGGGAGTGACATAGCTAAGATTGAGAAGTTCAAAACTGTCATGATGACTGAATTTGAAATGACAGATTTGGGAGAAATCTCTTACTTCTTAGGTATTGAATTTTTGAAAACTTCAAAAGGATTAATGCTACATCAAAGAAAGTATGCTGGTGAGATTTTGAAGAGATTCAATATGTCTGATTGTACCTATGCTATAACTCCAATGGAGACAAATCTTAAGCTGGAAAAGAATGAAAGTGAAGATGCAGTGGATCCTACAAAGTTCAAACAGATTGTTGGGTCATTGAGATATCTGTGCAATAGCAGGCCAGACATATGCTTTGCAGTTGGCTTGATTAGCAGATTCATGGAGGATCCTAGACAATCTCATATGAAAGCTGCTATGAGAATATTGAGGTACATAGCTGGCACACTAGATTTTGGAATTCTCTTTCCAAAGTCAGCAGTGAATGCAAAATCAGAAATAATTTGCTATTCAGATGCTGATTGGTGTGGTGATAAAGTGGATAGAAGGAGTACCACTGGCTACTTCTTCAAGTATTTGAATGCTTCAGTTGCTTGGTGTTCAAGGAAGCAACCAGTAGTTGCACTTTCCTCGTGTGAAGCAGAATATATTGCTGGTTCTTATGCAGCATGTCAAGCCCTATGGATTAACTCAGTGCTTAAGGAATTGAAGATCGTTGTGAAGAAGCCAATTACACTGCAAATTGACAATCAATCTGCAATAAACTTAGCTAAAAATCCAGTGCTGCATGGAAGAAGCAAACATATAGAAGCCAGATTTCATTTCTTGAGGGAGCAGGTGAATCAAGGTAGCTTAGAAGTAATTCATTGTGCTACTGGTTCACAGGTTGCAGACATTATGACTAAGAGTTTGAAGGTTGACAGATTTTTGAACTTAAGGAATTCACTTGGTGTGTTCCAACTTAGATCATGAGGTTGAACTTGTTGTATAGGTTTGAAAATTAAGGGAGCATGTTGTTTTGTAATTGTTCAAAACCTAGTTTAGAAGTTAGTTTCATTTCAAGTTAGTTGGTTGTAACTAACTTGTTAGTTAGTAGTTGGTTAGTTGGTTACTTGTCTATCAAGTTAACCACCTATCTTTGTTTTCTATAAGTAGGAGTTAGAATAAAGTGTAGAATAACTTCTTGTATTCCATTCAACAAATAACTAATCAATAAGAATCTCTTTTCTTTCTCCTAAATCTCCTTCCTCTTCTTCAATAACACAAAGTGTGTGCTTGTTCTCCAACAAATTCAACCTTTGCTTAATAATTGGAAATGACATTTCTAGTTGCCGATGTCAGTGTTCCGATCAAAATAAATGACTGAGATTGTTTTGTTGTATAAAATCAAGTTAAAATTTAGACAGTTTAATCTTAAGTCAACTATTAAAACTTGTCACAGCATAAAACTACGTGAAAAATCTACGACAGTAAAATTTCGATCCTAATAATTGAACTTCCACAAATAATTATTGGTGGTTGTACTTTATGACAAGTGAAATCTTACCTAAGGTTTTATTTAACTCTAGAGGTCACATTCATTCATAGAAGAAGGATATATATGTAAATTGCACTCATAAGGTTACATGTGTCATAACCTTAGGGGTGAATATTGCCAATTATTTTTTGAACATTTATTTATTGTAAATTTATGGTTGGATGCTTATCGTGATAAATAAACTATAATAAAAGAGGTTAGCATCATGATTAAATTATCATTGTGGTCATAATCTCTCGGCTAATAATAATATTATCTACGACTTTTGTAGTGGTGTATTGGACATGCAATATTAAATTAAACAACCAAGTGCGTAACCAAAATTAAATTAATTTAATACACCCTCTTCTTTCTTTGGGTTGGCAATGGCATTAGATTAAACTAAATTAGTGCGTAACCTAAACAAAAGTTATATGTTGAAAAAAAATTCTATAGGTTAGAGGTAAAATGCATTTCTAATGTTGATGGGAAATTGTAGAAAATGAACTATGGCTTCATTGCCTTAAATTCTAACGATGACAGTGAGATAACTTTACCGCTCAACCAAACACATACTAAACAGGGCACAACATAAATCTTTTGTTTGCCACAAATTCAATATCCATTAGACAATAAGATATTGAACTATTTAAATCACATTTTAGATGTTATATCTTACGAGTGAGAATATATTTAAAGAGTCTAATGATGGATAGAAAATGTATTTATAGTTAGTGAAATATTTTTAATCTTACAATTCAATATTATAAGATTTGTGTTAATCAAAATCAAATTTTCAAGATGGATAAGAGCTTATCCAAGATTTAAATTATTATATAAAAAGAGATATTAATAATAGGTAGTTGTTAACTTGTGATTCTTTCTCAACTAAAATTTTTTATGCTTTAGTCCGATGAAAAGATAAAGTAAGCTTATTTGTTTATTTATTTATTTATTTTATAAGACAGGCAAATAAGTCGTATCCCATATATTATGGATTATTCATTGACATTTATCTTTCCATAGCTAATATATATGCATATCTAATAACAAATCAATTGATCGTCTTTGTGAGTGTATAGTTCAGTTAGTATGGATGCTGCATTTTATATCCAAGAGGTTTGAATTCCGAACATTTAATATATTTATTTTAAGGTGAAATTTCTAACTACTAAATTATTTGAAGAAAAAAAAAAATCAATTGACAACTATAGAAAAAAATTATTTGAATATTACTTGACTTACCGCCGTTCAAAAGAAAAAACTTGATTTACTTGATAGGAATTAGGAACTTATTTTTTTATTTATAATGAATTTGAGGATCGAATCCAGGACATTTAACATACTACCAAAATCTCTCACCATTAAACCAAATTCAGTGGCTTACTCAAGCTTGGTAGGGACTTGTAATAATCATATTATCTACAACAAAAAACTCAAGCTTATTCATATTTTTTGTAATAATAATCATATTATTCCAAACATATAGTTGCTTCGACAAATATAAACTCTTAGAAACTCGTGTTATTTTCCCCCTATTATCTTTTCTACTAATTATTTTATGGAAAGAAACTCATTATATTTTATTCTAAAAAACACAAATAATACAAGGAGACATAGAAATCAAAGAATGTAGCCACTTAGTAAGGATATTAACAACTATACATTGTTGTTACATTATTTGTCCATGATTGAATTAAACCACATTCTACCTTTAAGAGCAAGTTTTGCATCACGCTACAACAATGTATGAAGACCGACATGATTTGTATAATTAACATCACATCATCATATGAACATATATGTAGTGGAGTAAGGGTGGCCAATTGGAACTATGTTTTGACTTATAAAATAAAAACAAATAGTATTTTTATGATTTGTTCAATTCAATCAAGATTGAATGACCATAAATGTGTGAGTGTAGGATTTTCTTACCGGAAGAATCAACACTAGGAGTAGACACATTCTAGCTTTAAATCATTTTCAATTATTCGATTTATTAGATCCTAAATTTTGATGAACTACTTTTTTAACGATTCATGGAAGAATGAATCGAGGAAAAACCTATAAATATACCAGTTGGAATAAAAGACCTCATGATCAATAGTCAATATGAGGCCTCAACACCCATCAATGCATGGTGTTCTTCGATTTATTGTTACTCTGGATAGTGAAGATGTTATTGATTGTGAAACAATATTCGGTTATTTACACAAAAGTATGAAAAAAATTACGAAAAATTATACAATATCTGTCTTATGTAACACGTTGGGATTATTTAGCTACTATGATCACAGTAACGATAACCATAAACACCCATTTTATTTTTACATTACATTATATATGACTGAAAAAATTAAAAAAGCAGAGATTTACACTTGACTATATCCGATGAAATTTCACAGGAGAGAACCTAATCTTGAGAAAGACATATAATACAAATGAAATTTAAATAATCCTTATAGAAAAATGTACTATATGACCGACATGAAATAATTAACATCACATCATATGAACATATATGTATAGTTAGTGGAGTGAGGGTGTGGCCTATTGGAGCAATGTTTGCTATATATTAGTAGCCTCTTGTCTTGCATGCGTTTGTTTTGTGGCATCGCAATAATGTTGCGTACCTTTGCTGCTCCTCTAAGCTAAGGTAAGGACTAAGGGTTACCCCATGCTTCAATTGCTTTTCATTTCCCACGTAGCGACTAAGCAAAGCATAAACCTCCCTCATTATTATAATATTGGAGGCTTAGACATTCATTAACTTAAGTCACCTCCTCATAAGGAACCCTATTTTGAGGTTGTGGTTTCTTTAACTATTCTAAAGAGTGTTAAATGGACGATGAATTGCGGAGAACTAAAATACTAATAAAAAACAAAGATAATTGAAATCCATTTAAGAGATAACTGGGGTAACTTAGTTTAATTAATAAAAAATAGAAAAAAATAGCCATTAAAATCAAATAATTTTCCCTCTCAAAATTTGAAGACCATCTTAATTCTTAACATATAAACAACTAAAATAGCCTTGTCAACAGTGAAAGACTCAATTTACTACCTTTGATTCGACTTACCCTATATTCGACTATAGGCCATTTTCAACTAACACCTTATTCGCATGTACAAATTTCCAACAAAAATAAGTTTAGAAAGAATTATCGGCTAAACTTCATGTATAATTAGAAAAACATTTTAAATTTTTTTGACCTTATTTGTTTTTGGTATTAACCCTCTGGTTTTGAGGGAGAACTCATTAACTACATCAGTTCACTATCTTGATTTGACCTTATTTATTTAATCAATATAAGATGGGTTTGCCAATTCTCAAACCTAATGAACACTCAATATTTATCAATGAAGCGTAGTTTAAGTGAATGATGATTAATCTTTTATTGAATTATTTCACCCCCTATTTCCTATTTAATTACTCGTATATTGTATTTATTGAGCAAGGCACTCAAGTACATAAATCAAGCACACACAGTCCCTACTCACTCAATTGTGAGCATCATTCTTAAAGCCACGTCAAAGACAACCCAAATAATCTACAAGGTTGTGACAACATGATATATGTGACATGTAGCATGACCATACAATTTGCCGCAATTTTTAATTTCAGCCATTAAATTTAAATTAGTTGGTTTAGATTAAATATAAAATTAAATGATCTTATCTGTGGATTCAGATCGAATGACTCACTTTTGAGCGTCACGCAGTTAGTTATAGTTGTTCCAATCAATACACTACTTTTTCTCCAAGTGTAACCATTTTAATACGATCCTATGCCAATAAGGTGAAAGATGATCATGGAAGAAAGCTCACATGGATAAAGGATTACCAACTCAATTAGAAAAAAAAGAAGGTTGAGTGGAAGTAGAGATGACTCAAATCTAAACACTAGTAGTAGTTGTTAATTGGAATCTAGTAGTAGTTAAAGTTGTTACATCTGTTACATAATCAGAATGTACAAAAATGCTCATGAAATTGTGTCCGACTATATTTCAAATAACAAAAGTAGTAAAATCTGGTCAAATTTTTTTCAGTCATCCGTTTAACTCGAGTGCTCCAGATCAATTTGATCTTAATTAAATTTCATTAACCACACTAATAATAAATTGGTCTAAGTGGTAAAAGTTTGATCTTTATTTCTTGCGCGTATAGAAAATGTCGGTTAGGAAGAGAAAATCCATCTTATGTATCTCATAAGTTCTCTGATAGAGATTAGTCACCACTAAACAACAGTGAAAATTTGGCCGTCAATTTTATTTTTTCTGCAAGATTAAGTACATCTGTTATTCATTGAATATTTGTTTATACTGTTAAGGTAGCAGGGCGTACTTACTAAACATAATTTAAAATTAACATTGGAAAATTTGGGAATTACAAAGACATGTACAATGTTGGGATTGGGGTGTGCTGAAAGTAAAACCAATAATTATGTTCCCCATTAGGCCCCTTTTTCCCAACACAAAAATTAAGATCCAAGGAACAACCACTCCCCTTATACCCTTATAAAACCCAATGCAACCCACCCCACAATTTAAAATCATCCAAACAAGTCACAAATCTTCTACTTCCTAAGTACAAAACAAACAAAAGTCAATTAGACAAAAACATTAAAACACAAAAAATGTTCAATCCAATTTTCTTCTTCTTCTTTTCTCTATCACTTATCATCACTATTGTTACATCTCAAGAAAGAGCACCTCATGGACTTGTTTACCAAAATCCAGAAGCCTTTTCACCATCAGCTTATGATTTTTTCCATCCAAATTCACAAAAACATGATCCATGCACTTCTTCAAAATGTTCACCTTTGCCTTTAGCTGTAGAAGCTACTCAAATTCATGAAAGCCAAGGCTCAAAATTAAGCAATGGTAGGAAAAAATTAGGAGCTGGGGGCATAGTTGGAATTATATTTGGTGTTGCATTTGTTGTGGTTTTAGCTATGAGTGTGTATCATGTTAAAGTTACTCGTAAAGCTAACATGATTAGAGCCAAAGCTAATAATAGTGTCCAACCACATGTTTGACGTGTGCCTTGCCTTATAAGTTATTAAAAATAATAATTATGGCATATATTTAATTTCTTGGCCCTTTGTTTTTATTCTTCTAATATGTTACATTTGATTAGTTTCATGTTTTTTTTAGCTTGTTTAATTTGATTTTGGTTACTCAATGTATATCTAATGTTAATTATATATGATAGTGTGATCATTTTTAAATCTAGACCTTATGATCAAAGGATCAATCCTTTGAAGTTGATTCAAGGGATATGAGATATGTGTACAATTAATCAAGGATCCTTTCAACAAGAACAATTCAATTATCTTATCTCCTTCTCACAAAGTTCTCACATGCTTCGACAAATGACAATAAGGTTCATTGTACATCGAATATGATTGCCTCTACGGTTAGAGACATATAAAAAAATAAAATAAAACAATAAAAAGTAACTTGAACGATGAATATAATTTTTTTTCCTTCACAAAATGAATATAAAAAGTAAAAAACTTCAAATTTTGTTACAATAATATTGAAATTTAATCTGAGCATGACAAATTATATTTTTTGACTGAGGATTTGTAACTACATGGATGCAATAAATGATCTGAATGTTCGATTTAAAATGAACGTCCGAGATTCTATATTATTGTCGAGATCCTCATTGTGTTTGCAGTCATTGGATCACAGATTTCATTACTGCATTAAACTGCATCGAAACCAAGTCCAAATGTGAACAACGAACAAGAACAATGAGAGACAAAGGATATAAAAATTCGATAAACTATACTATCAACAAGGATTAATAATAATTTAGTGAATAATAACAAGAAGATTTTTATATATACCAAATCAAACAACACAAGAGAAAAAAATTTAGTGAATAATAACAAGAGAAAAAAAAAATACACAAAAGAAAGTACAAAATCAGAACAATGAAGGAGACAAATAATCAACCACCAATAAATAAAATTGGGGGTGTGGTCTTGGTCCACCTGAGCCACCCCTAATACCACCACTAATCCAATTGTATTTATTGTGTTTTTTTTTAATACATAAAAAAAAAAATCAGATCTTAAGAGTTAAAAAATATCGACAAAAATGCTTACAAATGCCTACTAATGAGATTTTAACACCGATATTAGAATATAAATCAACTTCGTAGACTAAATTCCACTCTCTTTCTCTTCTTCTACTTTCTTTCCTTTCACTTTCTTCTATCTTCCAAACAGACCATAAATTCCACAGATTAATATTATAGTTATAGTACTCTAGTTCTTTGTACCAAAAATAAATAATAATATTATAGTAGTTTTTTAGTGGTCCAATTGTGACCTGCATACAATATTTGTCTCACATATATTGGTCAACTAGAAAATTGTCTTATATTGGTCCCAAAAATCTTGACACCTACCCATCATGTAGAGTCTCATTTCTTTCTCATCCCATCCTTTGGGCCTCACTTTTTTTAGTTTCTGATATTAGGGTGGTCTTTAGGGAGAAAAAGTGTTACATACGATAAAAGCAGAATTACAGTGCTGGAAATTAAATAATGTAATATATATAAAATAAATATAAAAAAATCTTTATTCTTTATTCTATTTGTCACTCTAAGAAGATATTTAACTGCATAAAAAATATTGACACATGATATTTTCTTCCACTAAGATTTACGAGGTAGAGAAAGGCACATTAATATGTATTTATTATGGTCAAAATTGAAATGGAAGACATAATAATAATTTCTTTCATTATCTCCATCGATCATTGCAGCTTAAGCCGCAACTAAATATGAATGGAAGAGGAATTTAGGTTTATGAATTGTTTCATATTGGAGGTTTTTAATGAAAAAGTTTGTCTTCTTTATCAATTTTGGTTGTGAACTCATCAACATTCATGTAATCTTCTCTACTTCATACATTAGCATCTTAATGTCTATTTTTTATAAGCGTCATCATATTTACATACTAAGACATTAAGACGCTGATACAAATATTTACATATACTAAATAGACATAAAAACGCATATAAAAATGTTTATTTCTTAATCTTTACTATTAAATGAGTTTATCTCATACCTCATTAGTTTGTAAATATAATTATAAGCATCTTAATGTCTATTTTGATCATGATGAACCCTATGATTGAATTCCCCTAAAATTTTGTTACATGGAAAAAATTCTAGAACCTTTTTTACCCTTATGGCATGTGACTTCCCTGTCAATGACCAATTGATCACTGCAAATTTGCAATCCCTTCTTCTCATGTGACAAGCTTTCTCCCCTCTATGCATGCTAAAACATTTCACTAAACGGTCCCCCCCCCCCCCCCCCCCCCCCCCACACACAGCTCCTGTCAGCATCATGCACGCAGACAACCTCATTCAAACCAAAAGTCCCATGGTCCTTTTCCTCTCATGTGTCCATAATTTTGAATTCGGATTAAGTGTACTCGGCACCTATAACTGCATGCAGTCAGCAAAATCTAGACCAGAGATCATAATTAAATCGTTCAAACTTTGACATCTAAATTGTATTAAAATTTCAACCGTTTAATTTTGATCAGACAACTCTGATGTGCTTGACTGCAATGCACCATAGTTTGCATTTTTTTTTTCTTTAGTAAATTAAAATTTAGACCAGGAGAGTTAATTGCAAAGAGAAAACCATAAATGTCTGTAAATATTTACTGTAAAAGTTTTTTATTTTAATCTACTTAGGATATGGCAGTCCCTTCTACATCCCATTTGCTTAATCACAGTTAATATACAAGGAAGTTCCAACTATTTGTGTCAAAGATGTGATTCTCAACTTAGTAAGGACAAGAACCAATTCCTTGCATGTGTGAATGGGATAAATATTTGCACCTTTTGTTTGTAGTGAATAGTACCTGTGAAGTGGGAACACTTTGCCACCAATTCCAATTAAGGCTCATAATAGAAGCCAAGACATGCATTGTAACACTTTCCATATTGTAACATGAAAATGTTAAAATGATTTAAGAAGAAAAAACAAGTCCATTAGAGGAGCATGTAATGTACTGATGTACAAACTCTCTGTCTCTCTCTCTGCATATTGTCTCCACCTTTCACAGTTTTTGTTATATATGTTGTCTAATACTTGCCATAGTTTTAAATTGCAGTATGCAACTTTAACCGCAGCCGAAATATACATGCCATAATTTTGATGTCTCTACTCTTAGAATTGGGAGTTTGGCCTAACTCAACCTAACAAAACCAACGGATCATGGAGGAAGCTCTGATACCATCTTAGAATCGGGAGTTGGGCCTAACTCAACCCTACAAAACTGGCTTGTAAGGTGAGGATTGTCTCTACTTTATAAACATATATTAAGGTCATCTCGCAACCCATGTGTGACTACTTAACATCTGCAATGGTATCACAAATGTAATTTCAACCGCATGTTCTCGCATTTTGCCAATGTAGGCAATTTAAAACCATAATACTTGTCATGAATCATCATCATCATAACTCTCACTTTCTAGTTGTACTAATTAACCTCAACACTTTCTAGAGATTTAAATTCTAAAATTTCACAGCTTATTTTCCTGACAAGGAATCAAGGATTGTGTTTTTGGCTTTTGTAGTTTACCACTTTACCATGTGGAGAATCATCTTTCTTTTCTTTCACCATGGTCCACTTATATTATATCATCTTCTGCTCTTTTTGCACTTTGCATGACAACAATGTTGTTATGTGAAAAACCCTGAACTTGTTAAAGTTTACACAATTATGTTTAGCTGAATCTATTTTCATATCTTGTTGCTGCAGGTAATTGAAAAGATGATATTCTTTACTTTGATCAGTGTTTGGAAATTGGAATTCACTTGATTCAGTTTTCAGGCTTTCAGCTTACTTATATAATCTTGCTGGCATTTCCCTTTTGATATCAAAGGTTTTAAGATTCCTTGAGAATATTTTGGGATTTGGTATTGCATTTTTCCTAGATAGGAAAGTTTTGTGGGCTAACAAAGTTCAAAAGAAACCAAGCAATTCCACCTGTCTATTTCAATCAAGACAACCTGTTTAAAGTGTTTTCCAGCTTTTCTTAGCTGGATTATTTTTTTCCTCAACTTATTCTACTGTTGTTTTTTAGATTCTAGAGAGTATGTTTGAACTTAGAACAACAAAACAACTCTAAAGTAAACAAATAAATAAACAGACACAACACACAAATGATTAATCACAAAGCTCGCACAATTGGGTTAATTGAATAACTGATGTATCTTGTTCATATTATGGACCAGTACATTGGTTATTCAATGAACCTGAAAAATGAATCTTTGCTCATATACGAGACCAGAGGAAGAGGGACTATTATACAATCCTTAGAGTTAGGCCCTACATTAGACTAATGAGATATAGCCTTATGTAAGCCCCACCTCACATAGAATAAGGGGTTGAGTTAAGTTCAACCTAAATTTTACGATGGTGTCAGAGCCTATCAAAGATCTGGTAGATCAGCTACTATTATTTCACCTTTATCAGACCACTTAGGTCACGCTACGGATGTACTGTCATAGGCAGGAGGGTGTGTATTAAGAGTTTCACATTAAATAAAATATAACCTAAAAATGTGTTTATAAGTACTGTACGGTCACACTTACGAGCTAGTTTTATTGGGATTGATTTAGGCCAACCTAAATTTTAAGACCCAACTCTTTCCCTTTTAATGACTTTTATCTGTTATAATCATTACTTCACTTAAGTACTACTAAAGTACTACTTTTACCACTACTTCTACTACATATTATGATTGGTAAATGAAACTTGCTTGAGAAGTATGCAAAGCGTGAGTTCAATTCTTTTGTCAATTGTCACCTTTATATAAAGCAGCTAACTGTCTAAGTCTATCCCTCCTTTACTATTTCTGGCTAACAAATTGACTTCCAACCTCAATATGAGATCTTTGTTTGTGCTCTAGAAGAGCTTATAATTAAGTTCATAATGAAGTTCATGGAGTACTGATTCACATTGACAATGCAATTGCTGTTAAGGATAAAGCTGCTCCTACTCATAATACTTCAGTTATTATACCTCAGCAAATCAACCTGCAAATCATCTTGTAAGGTTTTGTCATGTTTTTTTCTTCTATCTATGAATACTTCACTGATTATGATTATTAATGAATCATACATTTGTTAATTGTAGCTGAAGCTTTGTTAACTTTCAAGGGTTCACTTGAAGCTGGTCCACAAGGATGTCAGATGCAATGGCCTTGTCTTGACTTCTCTAATGAACCAGGTTCTTTTTTCTCTAATTATTTGTAAGATTCTTCTCTCTTTTTGTCTCTTGAATTTGTTTGTAGTGATTAATTGTTTGCACTATGTAAAACATTATGGTTAAGTTTAGAATTTCATTAGCTGAGGATAAGTGTGTGTTTGGTTTCACAAGTGAAAATTCGGAATCCTAGAAAAACGGCTTGTAAGGTGAATGATGTCTTTACACTAAGTTTAACATTGGTCTTGCATTTAGAGTACTAACATCCAAACATGAATTGCTTCACTTCAAACTTAACTTTTGACTAAAATCAATTTTACAGAATCAATTCAATTTAGAATCACATTAATTATACATTCACACAAATACGCGATAAGAATAGTAAGAAAAGCTCTCTACTTGAGAAACAGGTGGAGTAAAAGAAAATATAGACAGCAACAATGAAACTCCAACATTTACACCATCCCTTAAAGAATCACAAGTTAAAAAACAAGGAGGAGGAAGAAGGGTTGCCGCCATAGTTGGTGCTACCGGTGCTGCCTTAGTCATCATCGTGATAGTGGTGATTGTCTATATCTGCTTTAGAAGATGTGAAAGATTTAAAAGACAAACATCTGATTCTGCTTCTTCTGTTCCATCACAAGCTGGTAAGTTATTTCAAGTATATTATAAATTATAGGTTTAATTTACGGATTTAGTCCTCCTATTTTTACTCGCTCACAGAATTGGTCTGCCCTTTATAATATCTAGTTATTTAGTCCGTCATACGGATTTTTTAATCCAAAAGCGTTGATGTGACAAGTTTTTTATTCACGTGGCATGAAAACTGTATACTTTATGTCTCGTCAATAAACAACTTGCCAAGAGAGACCAATTATGTGAGCGAGTTAAAATCAGGGACCAAAACTGTAATTAAGACTAAGTTATAATTAAATATCTACATTGTGACTACTAATTATTCACTTTGATGTGATTACTTATTTATAGTATTCTATTTTGACAGTTGAGATGGGAAGAATCAACAGCTCGCAGTATGTTAATGCATACTCTCCACAATATATGCAGAACACAAGACTATTAACAATTTTGGAGCTAGAACAAGCTACTGGAAATTTCAGTCAAAGTAGCATCATAGGTGAAGGGAGATTTGGTTTTGTATACAAAGGTTTACTTCGAGATGGATCTTTTGTTGCTATAAAAAGGCGCTTATTTGCTCTTACTCGAGATTTCATCCCAGAGGTAAAAATGTAATGAAACTAGTATTTAAAACCCGTGCAAGGAACATAGAGATAATCGTTATGTGTAAATGTATGTATGTATATGTGTGAACAGGTTAAGCAGATAGCTCAAATTCATCACATTCATCTTGTTAAGCTTATAGGCTATTATGAAGATAACTATCAACAATTACTTGTGTATGAATATCTCTCTAATGGCAATATAGGGAATCATCTTTATGGTACCTTTTCCTAATTCTATCTTTCTATGAAGTTTTTTTCACCATACATGCATTTCATATCTTTTATGTTGAATGCATGTTATGCAGACGATGAAGGTTTACCTATTGGAAAGCTTGACTTGCGGCGCAGGGTATCCGTTGCCTTAGGCGCGTCAAAAGGTAAATCCATCTTAGTAATGGTTTTGTATATGCTTTGAAGTAAAGCGTCAAACTAGTCCGTGAAATAAAATACAGAGACCTAATTGGTCTCTGAAAAAATGAAAATTACTATTAACTAGTACCTTTCATTTTTCATAGATCAAACGAGTCTCCGTATTTTTTCTAGAAAAAACAGTTTGAGTCATTACTTTTTAATTCTTTCGGAATTCAAATCAGTTAATTCGGTTACTCTACTTTGAAACAGGACTAGAACATCTTCATAGTTTGGTCCCTCCTATATTTCACACAAATTTTAGTACAATAAATGTTCTGTTAGATGAAAATTATACTGCCAAAGTTTCTGATTATGGATTCTGCAAATTGCAAACAAAAGTTGATCAGGCAGGTTCATCTTCAAAAGTTGACTACTTTCATGATCCAGAGTATGCTACAACTACAACTTACTCTTTAAAGAATTATCAACTTTTGTTTTGGATTTTCATTCATCTGTTGATTTGAGTTACATTGACTTTTTCCTATTTTAATTTTTCCAAAGGTTGAGCTTATCGCAAAACTATTCGGAGCAGAGTGATGTATACAGTTTCGGAGTGTTTTTACTCGAGTTGGTTAGCGGTTGTGAAGTCCATAACAGAAACATGTCACACCAAGATGAAAATCTAGTATTTCAGGTACATCTATACTACTATATCTATCAAAATTAATTTTGGCACACTGTGATTCTGTCAAACTTACCGTCAATTTAAAATGTACTAACTTGGTCTCTTGGAGCATAGTCATATATAAAATAACTTGATTTGTTTTGAAGGCAAAAAATAGCAATGTTTTGGACAAGTTTATTGACATAACATTGGGAGAGGAAGAAAAGATTGCTGCTAGAAGAATGATGAAGTTGGCTTTAATATGTGTGGATGTGACTAATAGAAGACCATCAATGGCACATATTGTGCAAGAATTGGAGAGGATACAAAGAGATATTGCTACTTTGTATTCTGAAATCAATGAGGAAATTGGTGTTGTCACTCTTGGGAGTGAGCTCTTCCAATAAGTCTCTTGATATTTGTCATGTCAATATGTCTATGTTGCAACCTTTTCTTGGTGCATAATAATTATAGTTATTAGTATGATTTATATTGTTGGTATGTACTCACTCATCCTAGAGGATTCATTTGTAATTATCATGATATTATTATTGTTATTATTTAAAGTGAGTAAAATATCTCAGTGTCTATGTACCCAAAAAAAAAATTCTCAGTGTCCTTTATTTATTTTTTGGTACGAAAGCTAAAAGAAAAATAAAATCTATTTATGACGAAAGAAGGTTTTCATTGTATCGTTTCTAAAAAGATTGTGAATGCCTTCTGGAAGAGAAACATGAGTCAAGAAGTTGGCGTCTGAGGAGACTCCAAGTTTAACGAAAAAATATGTACATTAATTTCTCTCTCGAAGTGTGTGATAAAGAGAAATATTACTGATTTTATTTATGTGTATTAAAAAATTATTATAAAAATTAGATTTATATTTTTTTACTAAAACAAAATAGATTTACTCAAAAATAATTATTTATTTTGGTCAAAATTTCTTTTAGATAAAAAAAAAAGATAATATTGTCAAAAAAGAAGAAGAAAATATGTATTTATTTTGGTCAAATTTTCTATTAAAATAAGAAGAAAAGTATTATTCTTCCCAAAAACATAAGGGGAATGTATTGGATTGAAATTTCAAAGAATTTTAAAAGACTTATTTCTGATAAAAAATTCATGTGGTATTCAATCAAGATTTTTTTTTCACGTAAATCAACATTTTTATAAAATACAAATAAATTTCTGGTATTCAATTACGACAATTAAGATTTCTTTTTCAATACAACAAAATCTATTGATATTCAATTCAGATTTCTCAAAATTTATAAAATGTCTCATGGTATTTGGACCGGGTGTGGATAGGAAAATTTGGCATAGGCCCAAGAAGAAGTGGCCCAATAATGATCCAGCCCATAATTTTGAATAAGATATGGCGGGATAAATGGCGAGGGCGCCAATAGTCAAAAGTCATGGCGCCAAACGAGGAAAACTATCTCCTCCATGATCTCCCACTCCGATGACTCTTGAGGAAGAGGATAGCAACCACCCCCATGATCCACCGGAATAGAGGATAAGGAGGAGAATAACCACCCCTAGCAGCACTATTCATGGAGGAAGAAGGAGGTGGCCGAAAAACATGGTAATGGAGCTTGGAGAAGAAGGAAGAAGACTCTATAAATAGCACCGATCATTCATTGTAAAGGGGATCCACTTTTTTCTACAAAAACAGACATATGGACCTATTTTAAGTCTAAGCCATGTGTTTTATTTAATCCAATATCAAATAATATAATCCCCTTTGAGTGTTCACCATAACGGTATTTGAAACATCTTTAATGGATTTTTTAGTAGAATGGATTTTTATGAGAGTTTCTAATTAAAAATACACATATTAAACTCTTCTAACAATCCCACAAAAAAACTTCAAGACTTTCTCAATCTCCCCGTAACTTTTTTTCTCTCTCATATTCGCACAAAACCAGATTATTTTCTTGCCGTCATACTCTTCACAGACTATTTCCTGCTTTCACCCTCTCATTCAATATATGTTCAATCATTTCTTTTATTTTTGTTTTTCTCTTGGCAAATTTTAACGTGAATCCGTTTTGGAGCGGATGAAATATTGAAAGTGGTCTTACAAACTTGCTATTATTATCCTTTATTCAAATATTAAAATTTATTTATGATCAATTAATTTGAAATCTTAAAAATCAATAATTTGAAATCATAAAAATCTGTGTTATAATCTATCAAAATCCTGGTTCGAGAATCCTAATCGAAAAAAGTATTTAATAAAAAAATATGTTAAAATATCACAAAGTCAATACAATATCACAAAATCATTTGAAATCTTCAAGATTTTTTTTTTTAAATTAGTCTTTCAAAATCCTATTTTTTTTTGTTTTCAGCACAAGTTTAATCTGGTTTGGAGGTCAGTTCTGACATTAATGGTTTCAGCCCCTTCAATTGCAATTGCGAGGGGTCGAACTACGGTCCTTCCTACCAAATTCAACGTCAATCACCACCGAACCAACTAACTATTGATTTCAAAATCCTAATTCAATAGTAACTCCCTAAGTTTACCACATTTAATTCATTCAATCAAGGAAACACCAAAAACATATTATTTTTGGAGTTTAATGGAGATACACTGACGGTGTAAAATAATTTTACACAATTATCTAATAAAAAACCACCAATCTTTCATGTCATATGAATAAAGTGAAGGTAAAGTAGAATGACGTGACGGAATACATAGTTGTCATTAACGGTGTAAAGGTAATAAAGGTCCATTCCGTTTACACTTTAAAGTCAACACAATCTCTCATCACAGTCATAACATATCACAGATCTCTCTCTTTTCTCTTTCTCTGTTTCTCTCTTCATTTTCATTTCTCTGCAAATATTCCCAAATTTCAAAATGCGAATTCTCATTCTTCTCTCTCTCACATCACTTCTCATCTTCTCTTCTTTCTCTCCAATTCTCTCCAAAGAACAACAACTCGACGAAGAAGAAGATCTCAGCTTCCTCGACGAACCAGACTCCGACGAAACAATCTCCCATCACGATCACGACCACGATTCCGATTTCGAAGAAGATTTCTCCGGCTACGATAATTCAGAGTCTTATCAAACTCCCGAAATCGACGAAAAAGACGTCGTCGTTTTGAAGGATAATAATTTCACCGATGTAGTCAACAAAAACCGTTTCGTTTTGGTTGAATTTTATGCACCTTGGTGTGGTCATTGTCAAGCTTTGGCTCCTGAATATGCTGCCGCTGCTACTGAATTGAAAAGTGAAAATGTTGTTTTAGCGAAAGTTGATGCTACTGAAGAGAGTGAAGTTTCCCAGAAATTCGATGTTCAGGGTTTTCCTACTATCCTTTTCTTCATTGATGGTGTTCACAAGACTTATTCTGGACAAAGAACAAAGTAAAAATCTCTATTATTTCATTATTTGCATTGTTTTTGTTTTCAATTTTATTGGATCTAAATTTTAATATGATTTATTTTGTTTGATTGTAATTTTGTAATGTAGAGAAGCTATAGTTACATGGATTAAGAAGAAGACAGGACCGGGTATTCATAACATTACTTCATTGGAAGATGGTCAACGCATATTGACTTCTGAAACTAAAGTTGTTTTGGGTTTTCTCAATTCTTTAGTTGTAAGTTAAATGTTGATTTTATATGGTTTGTTAGATTCATGTTTGCATATGATATTCATTATGATTCATGATTGATTGATTAGATACGAAGATTTGCTTTATTCCTTGTTCTTTAAGTTAGACTTAATGTTCATTTTTCAAGTGATTTGTTAGAGATATCCATTTTGATTAGATAAGTTTGTTGTAGTAAGAAATGTAGCTTTATTTCAAGATCAATCTGAGAATTTGTTTTTGATGAAGCTGTCAAAGAAATTTGCTATTGTTGATTTGATTCTATATAGTGCAACCTCTAGACACTATTATAAGCGAAAAACCATTTTTTTATGTTCATTGAATAACTAGTGTATCTAGTCTATGTTGTAGATCGGATACATTAGTTATTCAATGAACCTAAAAAGTGATTTTTTGCTTATAATAGTGTCCAGAGGGTGTAATTGATATAGTTGAATGTTGTTTGTTACTTATGTTGTCATGCTTGATATGTAGGGTCCTGAGAGTGAGGAGCTTGCTGCGGCTTCACGACTTGAGGATGATGTTAATTTTTATCAGACTGTGGATCCTGAAGTGGCAAAGCTTTTCAATATTGATGTTAATGCCAAACGCCCAGCTTTGATCCTTGTCAAGAAAGAGGACGAAAAACTGAACCATTTTGGTTTGTTTAATTTCTCTTTCTTTAAGAAAGTTTCTTGCATTATGTATGTACTCTCTGTTTTGTTTAACTTGAAAATTTGATGTATTTTCACCTTTTCTCTGCAGATGGAAAATTCGATAAGTCTGCAATTGTAGACTTTGTCTCCTCCAACAAGCTCCCATTGGTAACAGTCTTTACAAGAGAAAGCGCTCCAACAATCTTTGAAAATCCAATCAAGAAACAGGTAATTATTTATGAGATGTTATTATAATACAATCTCATTAGCAAATTACTCTTGAGAAATGGCATGACAATCACAACGTTCTTCAAAGATTTTACATTTTTGAGATTTCTTTTTCAGGTGTTGCTGTTTGCGACTTCAATGATACTGAGAAACTCCTCCCAGTATTTCAGGAAGCATCAAAGTCTTTCAAGGGAAAGGTACATTTTCGTAAACATAACTAATTATTACTTTGTCATTTTTAGGGTCTAGAGAATTTTTTATATGTCAAATAGTGCGAGTAAAATAGAAATTTTTATAAGTATTGGATATGTTGACCCTGCCCATATTTATATAAAATCACCAGAGTTGTGCTGAGTGCTTGATTTATGAAAATTTTTATTTTGCTAGTTGCTACATTTTACTGATAAAAATCTCATAGCATTGATCCAGCTCTTCCCCCAAAAGGGTACTTATATTTTTGAGAATGAATGATTTAACTGTGTGCATTTTATCCATTACAGTTGATCTTTGTGCTCGTGGAAACTGATAACGAAGATGTTGGAAAGTCTGTTTCAGAATACTTTGGTATTAGTGGGAGTGATCCAAAAGTAAGTGTTTCTTCTTCCCTTTTATCAACTTTATTTAAATGATTAGTCATGAAATTCATAAAATTAACATATTACGTCCTTTGAATAACTTGGAAGTATATTTAAGTAACAAGTGGAATTTCCAATGCAGGTACTTGCATACACCGGAAATGATGATGGGAAAAAATTCATTTTTGATGGAGAGGTGACTGTTGACAAAATTAAGGTACACTTTTCTCTCTTGCCTTGGACTCTGTTAGTTTTGCTACCATGTTATGGAATATGTATGAAGGCCTTTTTTTTTTTTTTCATTCAATGAGGTTTGAAAGTAATATTTTGACAAAATTTCAAATCTTCATTTTTATCTCAGGCATTTGGCGAAGATTTCCTTGAAGACAAACTAAAACCTTTTTTCAAGTCAGACCCAGTTCCTGAAACTGTAAGTTATTTGATTTGGCAGCCATCAATTATGTTTTGTTAACTTGGTGTTTCATGTCTAACATGTTTGCTAACTTGATGACAGAATGATGGTGACGTGAAAATAGTTGTTGGGAATAATTTTGATGAAATTGTCTTGGATGAGTCAAAGGATGTTCTCCTTGAGGTAGAACTTTGACCCTCTAGTTGAGTTATATTTGCATATAAAGTTATGCAATTTTCTCATGTTAATTTAATGGTTGTTTGAATATCAGATATATGCTCCCTGGTGTGGCCATTGCCAACATTTGGAACCAATATACAACAAGCTTGCTAAACATCTTCGCAGTATTGACTCTCTTGTAATAGCCAAGATGGACGGAACACAAAATGAGCATCCCAGGGCAAAGGTAAACCCAAATTCAAACTAGACATTGCACACATATCGGTATATGTTATTATTGTAATGGTATCTTGTACAGCTTATGCTATATTTTTAATTTCCAATTTTCAATCCTGCACAGATGTAAGAACTTGTTGATTAATCTTGATTTATATTCACTTTGCAGTCTGATGGATTCCCCACTCTTCTCTTCTTCCCAGCAGGAAACAAAAGCTTTGATCCCGTATGTGAATATTAAGCAACATTATATATTTTATCAATTCAACTTTCATAAATACGAAAAAGCTCTTGTGTATGTGCGAGATTTATGCATGCTTTATCAATAGGTTATTGACTTATAATTGCTTAATTGTGTCTGCAGATTACTGTTGAGACTGATCGTACAGTGGTCGCCTTTTATAAGTTCCTCAAGCAACATGCTT
The DNA here is from genome assembly GCF_020283565.1 of Trifolium pratense. Lineage (NCBI taxonomy): Eukaryota > Viridiplantae > Streptophyta > Magnoliopsida > Fabales > Fabaceae > Trifolium > Trifolium pratense. The sequence goes on along the minus strand of NC_060065.1, from coordinate 52,557,650 downwards.
CAATCCCATTCAAGCTCCAGAAACCAGCCTCAACTCCTAAACCGGAGGGCTCTGATGTCAAGGAGACCCAAAGTAGCAGCAATAGTGATGTGAAGGATGAACTTTGAAGAGTTAAGTGATATGTTTCTATTTATACCGCTATGATCAGATTGATTCTGACATAGTAACTTAGAGAAGAACAACCACAAATTCCTCTCCCCATACCTATAAAACAGGTAAAAGAGAGAGGAAGGGTGTACACATGTGAGGCAACTATGTATTATTGAGTATTTAGAATTTTGGGGTGAGGCTTTAATAAAAAATCCCCATTTATTTCGGGTATTTAGTTTAATCCTACTTGCATGATAGCATCTAATAATTGCATGATCGCATCTCATAATAAAGTATGCTCATACCATTGAACTTTTTGATTTCGTAATGAGTATTTTACTTTCCATTTAACTAATCATTTGTCCTTTTCAAAATTTTTGTCCTTGCATGACCAAACATTTTGTACCTCTCAGAACCACAACTTGAACATTGTGATGCCGTTTTTTACCCAAATAATATAGATTGTGACAAAACGTATACTAATTTTGGATAATGAAAAGTTTGAGTTGCACAACTTGGAGCATATAATGGGAGATGTCATAAAAACGTGAAAACGAATTGTGGCTAAAGTACGAGCAGCTGCATTGATCTCTCTTAGTGTATGTTTAGATGCGCCTGAAGCATGATAAAATTCCGATAACACTCGTTTTGTTGAAATTTCAAAATGTAGTGTAGCTTTTGGCAAAATCACGTCGACTCAACGTGATTCTATCAAACTCACCGTTAATCCAAACATTACCCAGTCAACTTAATCCAATAATAGTCTCATAAAAAAAGAAAAGAAATTTCATTCAATCATACACCATTGAACTTGATTTGATTCATGCATTGAATGCACTACTTCAAAAACATATCATGGAAGCTTTTAGTAGTCTAACCGGTGGTGCTCATGGAGTGTCATAAGAGAAGAGATTGAGTACTCATTTTTGTCTCTCATGTATTGATAACACATCTCTCATGTGTTATCAATGGTGAGATCCTTTCTCACATAAAGTTGACATGGCCAACAATGTAGACTTTTGACACAACTGAAAAAGATATGTACTATAATTTTCTATTTTGCCTTCATAGAAAACACAACTTATCATGAAGAACTTATCTCAAAGGACCATTTAGCCTGTTGAAGCCTACATTTGATTGAAACCACCAAAATAAATTTATTATTCTCTATTTTTTTTAGTGTAATATACATTGCCATATTTTCACCTTTTGCTAAATGGCAAGGCCATATATTTCATCCTTGTATATTCACTATTTACCAAAAGGAAATTCCACCCCTTAAATTTTGGACTTATATGCTTAACTGAAGGTTTTCCAAATTGCCAATCACTACCCAAAATAATAAATAATAATAACAACACCATAATTATTCTAACAAATTAATTTTCCCTTTCTGCTGTTGTTGATATTGAAAGCCATACATATGTGCTTACGATGTGACAATTTTTATTTAACATACCATTCTATCAATGCCATGCATGATAGCTTCAAATTATTTAAAGTTTAAACCAACTTGGCCTTATTAATGAAATACCTTGAGATTGTTTGAGTAAAAACAAAGCCAACTTGACGTTTGGTGAATAAGAATAGACTTTGTTTAATTTTTCTCTCATTTCTTTATATTAGATTATTAGATATAAATTATAATATATTAACCATGGTTACGGACATTAAAAATGTAAAGTTCTTCCTTGTATTGCATGAAAAGTGAACTACCTTACCATCTCTTCAAAAATGTTTATGATGCACTAATCCTACATTATCCAAGTGACAAGATATTTGAATTTTTTTATATATAGGTGATTATGAGTTCGATTTCTAACTTTTTTTTATCTTTATCCTACATATCTTTAAATGGAAATTAGTCGTTGTTAAACTGTATTATAAACTTCGCATCAATGTCTAAAAAAAATGTTTATGATGCGTGTTCAAATGCATAAAATCACTTTCCATTAATTATCAAAAAATAAAATTACATCCCCTTATCTTTTCCGTTACACAATTAATCTCTTTTTTTTTTTACAAACTTTACATTTAAAATGCATTTTCCTTATGATTCTTCAACTTTTTCACTTCAATTCCAATTTCCAATTCAATCGAGTGAATCTCAATCCACGTGTCGCATTCCCGTGTCATTTCCCTTTACGATTCCTTCAATATAGACCCTCCGATCGATTCTCCCTCGTTAACCGTTTTCTATGCCGCGAATTTTCTCTCAGAATCATAACTAACCGTTTTCTTTCAAACATTTTCCACTCTCTTTCAGATCCATTTTCTCTCCAATGGAAAACGCAAGATTATCGTTTCTTTCTATTTTCTTACTCACTCTTTCACTTCATGTAACCGCCGATTTACCGCCATCTCCATCTCCTTCGTCATCGCCATCGCCACCGCCACAGTCACCATCATCGGCTACCACTCCATCTCCGTCGTCATTGCCATCGCCATCGCCACAGTCACCTTCACCGTCACCGGCTACCACTCCATCTCCATACAATCCTCCAGCCAGTTCGCCTGTAGTTTCATTTCCACCACCACCGTCTCCTCCGACTCCGATCACTTCAAATTCATCTCCGGCTCCTTCGCCGGAAGATTCTAATTCAATAAACCACATCGGCGTTGATGATGGAACAGATGATTCATCCGGAGAAGGAATGAGCGGAAGCAAGAAAGCAGGGATAGCGATCGGAATAATCGTGGCGGCGAGTGTTCTTATGTTGGCCGGAATGGTGTACAAGAAACGGAAGCAGAATATACGGAGAAATCAGTATAATTACGCCTTAGGAAGAGATATTGTTCTGTAGGAAGAAGAATACTCGTAGTCGTAGCTGTATTCGTATTTGTATACGAATACGTAGTTTCATTTGTATCGAGGTTATTATACTCTTCCTCTATATACATAGATTTTTCACCTTTTCTTATTGCCGTTATTTTGATTTTTGATACATTGATTCAATTTCTTTTTTTTTTTTTTTAGATTCTTTTTGTTCTTGTTGATATGTGATGATTGCAATAAAGATACTCAATTTTTGTGTGTAATATTATGGTTTACTATTTATTTGTATTATTTAATTTGATTGAGTTTTTTTCTCGATGGAATCTCACATTCGCACAATTACGAGCTACTAGATCATGATCAGATGTCTATATTTTTAATTCAATAATTCATATTAAAAAAATATATATTTCCGCATGTTGTGAGTCGTCTCATCAATATCAGATGATTTAGATTTCTTAACCGTGAGATTCTGAACTACAAGAAATTTAAATCCTTCTTGAGAGAATATGTTAATTACATGTACATAACTCAAACCCAAAGGAGGTTAATTAAGGATGGTTTAGTGATTAAGTTTTATACTTCAAAGCGTGACTACTTAGATTTTAATTATGTATTAGGTTATGGACGGTAATTACTAGACAAATTTGATTGCAAAAATTTAATTTTGTGCAGTTTTTTCGAGTTATTAACTGCTATGACATTAATAATTGCAGACTTTTATGGTGTTGTCTTTAAAAATTGTCTCAATGGCTTTCTGGTGTCGTGAAAGAATGGTCCTCCAATCGAAGTTAAGGGGCTAAAGAGGTTTTTAAAGCGCCAATGCGGTGATTGGAACGCCTCATTAAGATGTTGGGACTCTTATGAACTGTCAAACCACATTTATTTAGTATTAACACTTCACACTTTCAAATTCAATAGGACACACTACATTTCATACTCTAAAATCTGAATATCGAACAGCTTAGTCGACAGAAAATGATCACAAAACTCGCATTGTTCCAAGAATTTCTCTATAATATATATTATTGATGGGGATAAGATAATAATACACTGTCATTGCTATTGATTTATTGTATGCATGATGCAGCTGAAGAATTCCCAACCCCCATACTATATTTGGGACCTTTTTTAAAAGAAAATTTCCGCATTTTCCAACTATGTTGAAACATGAAAAATCAAACTTTCTGAGGTCCCATAACAATAACATATGCTACATACAATGATCACATTAAAGGATCCTCCCAATGTCCCATGTGTCGGGACCCAATTGGCTAATCTGAACACTTGGGTTGTAGATTTTACTCCTCTACTGGAGGATCTACCCAACGTCCATGCTCTTTTATTAGATCGATCAAGGCATCAGTTGCTTGCTCCATCGCAATTGCGCGCTTCACCACAGTCTGTAATTGGAACAATTCCATTGAACTTACCGTCAAACTCAATTCAACATAAAAATATTTAATCAACGGTGATATTTTCTTTTCAGAACATTAGTGCATGTATAGATTCACAGCGGTGCAAAGAATATGTTACCTTCCCAACATAGAGGTCAATCTTCCCAGGAGCACCTCCGACATACCCAAAGTCTGCATCAGCCATCTCTCCAGGGCCATTTACAATGCATCCCATGATTGCAATCTGATGCAGCACAGCAGCAGAAAGTTAATAATATAAAAACATGGACTTTCGCATTACAAGGATGGAATTTTCAAAGCATAGTACACTGATACAATTTGGAACATGTTCTATGAAGGAAAGGACTCTGATATTACCGAAACACCAGGGAGGTGTGATGTCTTCTCTCGAATTTCCGCACTTATTTCTTGAAGATCAAATAAGGTTCTACCACAGGATGGGCAAGAGACGTACTCCTGCAAGACACACGTTAGGCATATCAATAAAGATTGCAAATTTTTCTTTTCCAATTCAGATTTTGTGTGTTGTGCTTGAACAACATACTGTTTTTGTATTTCTCATTCTGCAGCCTTGCAGCAAATTGAAAGATGTATTTCTAAGAAAGTCAAAATCTTTATCCGAGGCTTCTAAAAGAAGACCGTCTCCAAGCCCATCAACCAGAAGAGCTCCAGCATGAGAGCCAGCACCAATCACTAAGTCATCCCTGTAACATGAGCTGATTAGGCTTTGCAAGATCTACATATTTGTTCATCTCATTATAACTAAAAAATTACCTGTGAATCCCATTTGGAAATTGAATGTGGTGAATGACAGGAAAATCTAGAGAATTGTCTGATAGGTACTCGAATAACCTGATATGCCAATAAGATATCGAGATTAGTAAAGATAGATTCTAAATCATAATTGGATTCATGTTGCCAGATTGATACAGCAAATTAGTATTAATCATGTTCAGTTTTTTCTCTCACCGCCTAGCTGCATGCACTCTACTAATTCTGTCTTCTGTATACGGCAGGTCATGGAGAAGCATAGTAGCATCAACACCTTTAAGAATTTCCAGTTCTTCATAAGGCTCGTCACCACGTACTGACACAACCAAGCGTGTGCCTAATATATAACCAATAGATATAAGACCACACATAAACATCGTAGTGGAGAGAGGAAAAAAAGTTATTGTGCTTAGTTACATGTTAAATTTAAATATTATAACCCAACAGTGATCCTTAAAACGCAGATTGAATAGTACCTTGTGGCAAAAGCTTATGAGCTCCAGTAGATAGCTCCTTAAGGTTTACCAGAGCTATGGCATTTGGTAATGGCTTTGTTAGCTGCTCCGATAAAGGAGTTATAACTCCCATACTAATATCAATCAATCTTTTTAGAGCTAGCCGCTGATCATAGTACCAAAAATGAGAGAGAGGAAGAGAAAATTATTTGAGCGATCACAATAACTTGACAGTGAAGAAATGGTTTGGTGGATAAAAAAGATGAAAGAGTAAATGCCCCTATTAAGACTTAGTTCCCAAAGTGAAGGTTCTTAGTTCTTACAGCATCAACATCGTCTACTGGAGGAAGTTCCCGCAATAAGATTGAATCTACTGTTGCCAGATCCTGAATATACAGGACAAACTATGTAAATAACTTATTATTTAAATCCACAAGACATTTAATCCAATAAGATTAAGTAACCAAAACCTTAAATGGCATGCCAACAATGAGTTTAGCAGCAAGTGACTTGTAGAGAAGCTCTGGCGTCTGTAAAAATCAGGGAATAGAGAGAATATAAATGTGATTAACACAAACAGATATATTGACAGCGACATTTTGATCAGACAAAAATAAGAGAGAACAAGAGGGCTGTCAAAATGTTACCTTTAACTGATCCAACGAGACTGACATGAGAACAGATCCGTCCCGGTGGAGGGTCCCTCTATAATCCACATCCTCACCCTGTATTAAGAAGGAAAGTTCTTTAAATAAATGCCATAGGAAGTACGCCGTGGAAGAACGTTTGGAGTCTGTGTATAAACTGTAAATATAGTTAAGTTTTTCTACAGAACTTTTAATTTTAACCTCTTTTTGAACCGGCAATTGACCAGAACGGCGTTGGAAGTCAAAGTAATGTCTGTGCTTTTCTTCAAAAGGTGCCTGATGGAATGGAAGAAGTGTCAATGAAAGTAAGTTCATAAAATTTTAGGATGTTGAGACTTTAGAAAATTTAGGCATGTTAAACTGGAGGTTTTTTTGAACCATACCACCCCTTTTTGGAGTTCAGCTGCCCTCATTCCAAGGTTTGCCAACCTTGTACAAGGATCTATCTCCTCCTCTGGTGGTTCTGTGAGAGAAACTCTAATGGTATCTCCCAATCCATCCTGATGAAAATCATATCGTCAACATACATGTGAGTCTGTAGCAAACAGAGCCATAATCAATTCACACACATACCTGAAGAAGAGTTCCAATGCCAATTGCAGATTTCATCCTACCATCCTCACCTTCTCCAGCTTCAGTAACACCCAAGTGTAACGGATAATCCCAGCCTTGGACATACATTTCAGCTACAAGTAAACGGTATGCCTGAACCATGACAACAGGGTTGCTCGCTTTCATAGAAAATACGAAATTGTGATAGTCCAACTTGCGGCATATCCTTGCAAATTCAAAGGCAGATTCCACCTGTCCAATCATTGTTTAGTTAGACGGACAAAACATCTAGTCTAGAGAAAACACTTTAGTACACGAAAGGTGTGTTGCAGAATAATAGAGGAAAAGACTGACCATTCCCCTAGGTGAATCTCCATAGTAGCTCATTATACGATCAGAAAGACTGCCGTGGTTTGTTCCAATGCGCATTGCCCTTCCGTATTTCTTACATTTTTCAACTAATGGCGTGAAAACCTATAATTTTATAAAGCATAAAATAGGTCAAAAACTTCACATTGCAGTTGTGGTGTTATTAATTCTAACAGACATCGGATAGAAAATAAAATAAACTTTCGAAGCATCAGAGTAAAATATAAATAAGACGGGTGATTCAACCTGTTCAATATGCTCAAGTTCTTTCTGATAGTCGTCTTCTGTATACTCTAATATTTCAAACTGAGCTCGTCTGTCAGCTGTGAAAGACAACCATTTTGGATTCAGAATGCAAGACAATACTTTTAAATATATATTGAAAAAATACATAGACAAAATAGAGAGTAAAAGAAGACTACTGAATCGATGAAGATATTCATACCAAAATTTCCAGGGTTGACACGAATCTTATCAAAGCATTCAGCTACTCGTAAAGCAACAGTGGGAGCAAAATGAATGTCAGCCACCAATGGTATGTTGTAGCTGGACATAGGTACATAAATACGTAAACAATACAAGTTACAGCATCGACCATATCCAATATAACTACCTATAATTTATGCTTACTTTTTCTGCACAAGTGAGTTTTTAATCTCAAAACATGCATCAGCTTCTTTCTTCCCTTGAACTGTTATCCGTACGATATCAGCTCCTTTGTCTGCTATTTTCATCACCTGCCCCAATAGACAGAAGAAAAAGAAACATAACATCTAAATACATCTGTCAATTGTATCATTTTGTATTGGTGCAAGGCAAAATAACAGTTGTGTAACCTGTTCAACCGTTCCAGCAACATCCTTAGTATCCGTCGTAGTCATGGTCTGAATTCTTATAGGATGCTCACTACCAATAGTCACGTCACCAACCGTCACTGTCCTTGTTTTTCTCCTCACAGTTTTGTGCAATGATTCACAATACTTTTGCCTAGGAACTACATTTAAAACATTATCCACAGATTAACCACAGTCATTAGAGTTAGAATTTAGGATTAGCAATGATAATTAATGCACAAACAAAATACCTGAAACAATCAAGTAACATTCATACCTAAAAGTTGACTTCCTTTAGATGCAGGTTGAAGTTCAGCAATATCCTGGCTAGGATTTGAATTCCTAATAATTGAAACCTTTCTCCTAACAGATTTCATTCTTCTCAAATCAGAAACTCTCACAAAATCAATACTTTTCCCAAACCCCAAACCAGAATCACATGTCCTGAGGCTAGTAAACGTAGCAGGAACAGTTCCAGCAGCCATTTTTGAAGCACAATCACACCTTAACACACAAATTGGAAAAACCAAATCAAAAAACTAAATTGATAATTTGAAACACCATCACATAGCAATCACAAAGTTTCAAAATTTAGCTCAAAAGTCAAAACAAATAGTCAAACAAACTGCGCTTCTTGTTGTTCTACAAATTCTAACAAGATAGAAAATTTTCAATCAATAAAATAAAATTAAGGGAAATAATCAGCTACCCACTTTTCAATTCTATCTGAAAATTCTTGGGAATTGAATGAAAATGAAAATGATTGAAAAAAATGGAGTCTTGAAAATGGGTTTGTGTTTACCTGAGAGAAAGGGAAGAAAATTTCAAAGGCTTGTTTCAAACTCTTTCTGCTTCTTCTAGTTTACAAAGGAACAAGATGAACTATTGTTGTTGTGAAAAACATGACAAAAGATTAAAGAACATGTTTTTTGTTTTTCAACACAGCATCTAAAATTCTAAAACACGATTATCCTTCTACACTAGCTGACACACATTCATGCATATGTGGTTTTTTTTTTTTTTGTGAATTGAACCTCAATCTTTAATTATTTCTATTTTCTACCTAATTTCCTTTGTTCTTCCTTTGAATTCAAACATATTCTTAATTGAATTTGAATCCTTAAAGTGAGGCGTATAAGATTAATATATTTTGGGAAATGGCACATATAAGTGATTAAAAAAAAGAAATTTTTATGCATCTAATTCATTTTTTAAATTTGATCACAAATTAATTACACAAAAATTTAAGAGAATATTTCTATTTTTGGGCACATGTTAGCAAGACTCTTATAGTAGTATTTTTTAGATTTTTTTTATCTCTTAATATAAAATCATTTTAAATATTTTACATGTACAAATTATTATTGTGTCATAAACAATTTGGAATTATTATTTATTTTTGACTTAATTACATTTTTGCCCCATAAAATCTCACGATGTTTGCAATTTTAGCTCTCATGTTTAAAATGAGCAATTTTGACCACTTAATGTTATCCCACTTTGCTTTTACTAATCTGGATGCATATTTTGACCAAAATTGGTCGCATTGAGACAAAACATGTTCTTTATATAGGAAGTGAGGAGATTGTTTTTGCGCACATTCCTTTGAGTCGTGTAATAATATGCTCACATATTTATTGAAGTAGTCCAACATTCTACTAAATCCAATCTTTAACTCGATCATTTAACAATTAACATACTATAGTGTGAATATTTGTTGGGGTTTGCTGCAAATACATGAACAAGAAGAAGATGAAAAGAACAATGTAATGGTTGCATATAAATTGCAAAACGTGTGTGAACACCAGTTTATGTAAACCGGATGTAAAAGGGTTAACTGAAAAATCTTTTTTAGGATATTTTAGAAACCATGAATGAATTGCACATTTATATCAAACATATGAGTCAATGATAGTTTACTAAACAAAGTTTTCAAAATGACTCTTGTGTACTAGTAGAATTGTACTCCATAAATGCTTTGAATATATTTTTTTGGGTCTTGTTAACATGTGCCCTTAGGGCACATGTTAAGATATACCAAAATAGAAATTCAACATTTAATGATACAAGAAATTTAATGCTTCAAAAGTCAAAATGCACAAATTAGCATTTAATAATTTCTATTTTTGCTTCCTTAACATGTGCCTTAAGGGCACAAGTTAACATTCTCCTATTTTTTTTTAGCTTCAACCTCTCGAATCATTAAAAATGAAACGCCATAAATGCTTTGAATATTTTGATCAAAAGGACGGCTAAAGATACTTTGAATTTGAAGATGTTGACATTTGTCAACAAAAAATCAAACATTAAAAAGAAAAATTAAAAAATCAAACATGCATTTGTTTTTCAAATAAATTAGTGGCTATATTAATACACCTCACACCTCAAGTGCAAAGAAATAAAGAGTATCATCATATATGAATTCAGATCTCTACAATCTCTTTAATTATTAACTCATTGTGTTTGTCTAGTGGTATTGGCTTGGGTCATTGGAGTATGTTCTTCTTAAGGTTTTAGGTTCGATTCTCTTTGGTGCCAATTTCGGTGGGCTAAGTCTATACAGAACAAAAAATAAAATCGGACATTAAATGGGGCCCCCACAAGTAGACGGTGGGATTGGTCTCTTTGGATTAGTCGGTCCGGCCGGATACCAAGTTTTTTTTTATAAAAAAAGAACATCTCTTTAATTATTAATTGATTTGTACTTAAAAGACTAAACAAACACACGAATATTATTAGAGATGAATAATCAATCGTTAGTTGGTTCAGTGGTGATTGATGCTGAACTTGGTAGGGAGGATCGCGATTCTATCCCCGCAACTACGATCGGAGGGGGCTGAAACCACTTGATGTCAGAACTGACCCCCGAACCAGATTTAATTGGTGGTAAAAGCCAAAAAATATATTATAAGAGATAAATATAAGCGTTGCCCACTCTATTTAACCAACTCCACATAAACTCGCGCATTAAATGAAGATAATTGCTCTTTAGACCCCCCAAAATTGCCTTAGGCCCCCAATAAATCCCAAAACACTCCTGGATTTGTCTTCAAGCCCCCCAATAACTTGAATTCGGGTTGTAGAACCCATAATAGCTTAATTTCGGTATATAGATACCGAAAACACTAAACACAAAAATCAATTCAAATAGAATTGTTGTTGTTGTTGTTGTTGTTGTTGTTGTTGTTATTCACCCTACAAACAAAATCAATTCCTTTCATCCTCGATTGGTTGTTGTTGTTCACCCTGCTGTAGTTGTTGTTGTTATTGTTCATCTTCATCTTCCTTAAATCCGATCTTCCTTAGATCCGGTTTCAATCTACCGAAAACGCTTCGATTCGGTTCGTATCTACCGAAAACGCTTCGATTCGGTTTCGGTCTACCGAAAACGCTTCCATTCGTTTCTTATCTACCGAAAACGTTTCGATTCAGCTTCGTTTCGGTTTCAATTTGGTTCTGATCTTACGCTTCAATTCGTTTCTATTCCTTATTAATCATATGGGATTGATTGGTGCGGATGATCTTTACGAGTGGTGCTGGGATCCGGAGCTTTGTTTTCTGTGTTAAAGGGTGGTGCTGTGCTGTTTTGCGGGTTCTGGTTTTTGCTGTTCGGTACCTATTTTGACTGGTGTTGTAGCAGCTCTGTTTTGGTGCTCCCTGCTGGCCTTATTTTGTGTGTGTTAGTTGTTGTGGGATGTTGTACTCGGTTTCTATGTTGTGCTGGGATTCGTTTCTATTTTGTGTTTTTCTAATCAATTTTGGTACCCATGACTTTTATGATTCCACATCTAGCGCTAATCTAGTGCTGGAGAATGTTTGATTTTTTTTACATATTTTGCATCTTTTGCGGGGGTTTGGAACCTCCTCAAAATTAGTGCAGTAAGAACACAACATACCACAGTTGCTTAAAACCCCCGCAAGTATGACTTAGTACCCCCGCAATTAAGCACGTTATTTTTTTGTAGCGTTTCCACCATTTCGGTAGTTACGTACCAAAATAGTCTTGTTTCGTATTGCAGGTACCAAAATGGTTTTTAAGGGCAAATTGGTCAAGACGTGGGGCCTGGAAGTATAATAGGAGGGTCTAAAAAGCAATTTTCTTAAATGAATTAGGTTGGCCTATTCGTAAAAGATGACAAATTGTGATACATAGGCCCAAATCTGCTCCACATTAGGTAGTCTATGGTTAAACGGGTTGATCCACATACCATAACAAAATAAAAAATAAAAAATAAAAAATAAAGATGTTTTCTCTTGCCTTGAAAACAAATTTCGATTTCTAAAAACTGAAATTTACTCTGAATTTGCACTAGTAAAAATTTGGTTTCTGCGAACCGAATTTTTCTATAAGGACAAAATTAGAATATTGGAAGTATAAAAGATAATTGTTACTAGCCCAGCCTAAATTAGATATCTTCTGATAATATTAGGTCCAAAATAAACCTACCATCTAAATTGTCAAATCCATAAGAACCAAAATTTAAATGACTAAAATCCATGATTAGTGCGGACTGTGGATTAATCGGATCAATATATATCTTTATATTTAAAATTGATTAGAATCTCTTCATGTCTCTCCATTTTTTGAAAAATATCTTTTAATGATGTAAATCTTACTGAAAAATATGTTCCAATAATATCTTTGTTAATCCAAATCTTATATACAACTACAATAGTTACCAGTAACTATTGAAATTATTGGTACTAAACGATTCTCCTAAATAAAATCGTGAGACACGGTAGAGTATGAATAGCATATTAGGATTATTTTTGTTGATGAGGATGTGGACAAATTGTAGGGAGAAAGGTTTACATTACATGTGTCCTAAATAATTCTAAAAGTTAATAACGTGTTCATGTGAAGTGAGTGAAAATGGAGAGTTCCTTCCACTACTATGATTTTGATTGAGTGTAGTATAAAAAGTTAATTATTATTATTATTATGTCATCAATTTTAAAAGTGTATGTCTTTATACATCATAATCAAACTTTCACGGATCATAATCAAACTCTCTCTTTCTAAAAGAGTAGTGTAAATCCTTCTAAAAGAAAAGAAAAGTGCAAACTATAAATTACCTAAATAGTGTTGCCTATAATACTTTGGAACATGAATTAATTTGGTCCCCTAACTTTATCAACTTACTATCAATTTAGTCTCTAACATACGCTTAGAAGAATTAAAATGAGTAAAATATGACAAAATCAGAGACCTATTTGAAAACGTCCTACAAAGTTATGAATCGTCTCTAATTTAGGTTGCCATTACTTTCAATTTCACCTAAACAATTCTTTTTCAAGATGAAAAATATCTTTTTCCTTTGCACCTCAAATGAAAGAGCAAAAAGTTTATGCACTATGTAATGCCATATAAACTCTTATCTGTAAATAGCAAATATACATGCCTAAGGTATTGAACTTGAACTGGCATATTTTGTGTGTTTGTAGAAGGGTGCTGCATTATTGCATTCAATATCAAAATAAAAACCTTAAAACAAAAATGATTATGGTGATTTTTTAATAAACATGTGGAGGAATAACATAACACAAAAACTCACATTTTCATTCTAGTTGCATTAGACAACAAAGTTATCTGATACTAACAGAAATACAATAGTCTCATTGATTATATGGCATAGTCTCATTGATTATATGACATAGCGCATACCGAGGTAGAATGCATAATAAGATGGTTTAAACAAAGAAAATAACAAAATATTTTCATAGAAAGCTATAGTCCCAAGTTGTTCCCTAATTGCTGCAATATATGCTGCACAATGTACTATGGTGTACATTCACAGTACTAAAATCCTGCTAGAGTTTAATCACCTATACATTCGCTTTAGCAATACGAAAGGAGCCATATATAGACTTCAATTCAGCTATGAATTTGAGTTTTGTTGATTTTGCATTTGTGCTGTAGTATGGCTTTGGTTGGGAAGACTTGATTGTGGGGTAATTGCACCTTGAGAATATAGTCCTTCTTGTGTCATCGCTTGTGAGCCATGACGCTGCTGTGAGTAAGCCTGCCATCTTCTTCTCCATCTGAGTAACTCCGTAAAAACTGAACTTCCGCTCATCATTACACCAAACCCTGCAAATGATGCAAGAAGGATTGCCAAAACTGCTTGCTTACCAACCTGCAGGTTATGAAACTAATAGAATGAAGTTAGTATTTTCTGTGATTCTTCGTGTAGGGGTTTGGTGTATGTCAAGTGAAAGTTTGAGGTGATAAAAACCGCTCGTATCAAAATCTATTACCAAGGGGTAAAATATATGCGCAAAGAGAACCACCAAAAGAAATTGAGCAGATGCATAAAGCCAGATGAACCTGTTCCTAACTGGACAAACGGAAACACGCATGAACAGAATTAGCTAAAAGTAAAATGAAACATGAATAAGAATTCTCCAAACGGGTTTGGAGAGGATTTTGTGATTTATGATCATCTTCTAATTCAAATTAGGCCTTTGGTGCCTACTGATAGTGATGTGTCTAGTCTAGAGTTGGTACTCCTAGTTTGATTTAAGCGTAATTTCTCTTTTTTGGGCTTCTATCCCCTTTTATTTCGAAATAAATAACTCATAAATCAGGCAGCAATTGCTATGTCATTTTAGACCATGGAAACTTATACAAATAATGTTTGAGAAAGGACCGATATATTATGGACAATTTTAGATATATAAATGAAATTAAGACGAGTTCCTCATAAAAGTATATGGACCATATTCATCACGGATAATTTGCAAACCTACCCATGGTTGTTGATGTCATGGCGGAGACTAGACCGAGTACACAGGAAAAGGGAAGGGAAATGAAAATTGCTTTGGTTCCCATTTTTCCAACCTGCAGAGAGTTGAATAAGTGAGGCTATACAGAATTGTAACTTTGAGAGAGAAATGGGAAGACTTTTACCCTTACCAAAAGCTGCTCAAGGAAACAGAAATACGCAAGCATGCTGACAATGACAAGCACAGGCAACTCCTGCCAAACCCTGTTAATTTGAGCAAACAAATTACAGTGTTATGTGTAGCGATTATCTATAGTACAAGAAAGATACAAAGCGAACACTGTATTCGATTTTTAAAACAGTTACGCTTGTATTGACCGCAGAACTACAAGGAAAATATTAACTGCATTCAATGCTAAAGAGTAAACTAAAGACTACTTGAAGCATGAAAGTGGCAAGAAGAAATTCAACTAGACATTGCAAGAAATAAACCCACAACTTCAACAGAATCAGGTCAGAGATCGAGGGAAATAGCAGTTTGATCAAATTTTAATACACAACAGTGCTATAGCCGCTATTTGACAACATTTGGTTCAACATAGCGTATTGCAAACAATAGCGATTTATTCAAATTATGATACACCATAGTGCCGATATAACTGCTATTTAACAACACTGTTGGATGTCCAAAACAAATGATAAATTCAGAGATAGCATTCAAACTTATTACTTCAGTTAGATGCATGAAAGTAAACTGGTTGGTCAGCACCATATTATAGATAATTTCATAACCATTATAGCATATATGAAGAGGAACTTGTAACTAAGGAAATGAGTCGTGATTATCAAGGTATCTATGATTCTATAAACAAGTTGCACATAAGATCTCACGATATAGATATAGTTCAATTGAAGCTTGTTGCTATAATTCAATCAAAATATAGCAGTTATAATTTTTATCAAATATTAAAAACTGCACATGCCTGAAGTCATCGTCCTGCTGAGATCTTGCACCAGTATTCTGAGTTTGAACATTTTGGATCCTTAAAAGAGTGACAGGGAGATTCTGAACTTCTTCCTTGCACACATCACAGGTTTTGTTTCCTCTGATACTAAACCACTTAATAGCACATTCTTGGTGAGCCAACGCAAGTTCACCTTTGCAACAGCATTCCATCTTCAATGTCTCACCTCCTTCACATAGCTCAATCAGACAAATTCTACACACAGCTTCCTCTTCAGCTATATCTTCACCGCCGTCACTGTCGTCACCGCCATTTTCTGAACCAATAAAGGTGTTTTGTCTTAGTTATTGACACCATGTAGGATTGGAAATAATCTGTTTTAAAAGAGTCTGAATTGTTTTATAAAAAGGATAAAGAATCTTTTAGCTATTCTTGAGTGCCAAGAAAGCAGAAGACATCATTCAATAAATTACTTTTTAGCGATTTTCAACGACTGTGTATACAAGTTGCTTATAATATGATACCAGTATCCTTTTCTGATGATGCTTTTAACCATTCTTTTGCTTCCTTTACACCTGGGGTGGAAGGAATAATGCGGAAAAACGTATCCATTTTCCTTATGGTTTTTTCTTGAGTATCTACAGGCTCAGAACGAGATCGAGCTATCGTCGTCTGGCTTCTCTGCAAAAGGATCAAATTGTTTAAAACAAAGGATAAACAGTTATATGATGCAAGATTTAGCAACACAGTCGAATACAAGAATTAGCACTAGTAACCAGAAAGCAAGCAGTGATCTAAGGCAAAAAAAACAGATACATGACTTCTTCAAACTGCTTATTTATTTATTGAATTCTATTCACATGTATGGTGGGAACTTTGAACTAGGAAGTAGTAGCTTTCAGTGTAACAATTCAGCAAATATTTTAAATCCTTGTTATTTTCAAACTAGGGTATCTTTGGATTGACTTATTTGAACTTATCTACTAACATCCAAACTTGAGACAGTTTGAGAGATCTTATGAAACCAACTTACGACATGTAGATATGTTGTTTTCGGCTTATTTCATAAACTCTCCAGGATAACTTACAGAAACAACTTATAGCTTTGGATTGACTTATTTGGACTTATCTACTGACATACACAACTGTGAGCTTGTTTGAGAGAGCTTATGAAACCAACTTAAGACATGTCCATATGTTGTTTTCAAGCTTATTTCATAAACTCTCCAGGATAACTTATGAGGATAACTTATGAAAACAACTTATAGCTTTGGATTGACTTATTTGGACTTATCTGCTGACATCCACACTTGTGAGTCTGTTCGAGAGATCTTATGAAACCAACTTATGACATATCCATATGTTGTTTTCAGCTTATTTCATAACTTCTGAAAATAACTTGTAACTTATATAAAACAACTTGACTTTTTTTAATTATTTATTATAAAAATAGCTTATACAAAAACACTTATGATAAACACGTATATTATAAGTGCTTAATTAAGTTGTTTATCGAAAAAAGACCTTACTAGTTAATTAATTAAAAAAAAAAAAAAGATACCCATTATTTAATTACACATAAAAAAACAATCTTTTAAAATTAAAATCACTAGTACTAATGAATTAAACTTAAACCCTTACATAAGGAGAAGCACCAAGACATCCACCAAAAGCAAATTCTGTATTAACACGTCCAATTTCTTCAACTGGCAATGATGAAGTCCTATTAATCTTAGGATTAAATATCTTACTCAAAGACACTGATCCTGAAATTAAAGGCTTCTCTTGAGGACCTACAAAAGAACTTTCTGGATTTGCAATTATACCCTTTTCAATATCTGATGCTGTTGATGATGATGTTGATGTTGTCCTATTATACCTAAAATTCAATTTTGGTAATATACTTCTACTATTTGATGATGATTTTCCCTTTGTTGTTGTTGAAAACCCTAAATTGCTATTATTATCAATTGGTGCATCAACTGAACGTGATGTCACAAGAAAATTCACCCTTTTGTTACTTCCTGTTGGACTTGGTGTTAATGGCATCTTTATTCCAACAAATTCCTTTGAAGATGATGAACATGATTCTTCTTCTGATTTTTTGTAGGGTTTTTCCATTAAAAGATTCTCCTAAAAAATTATCAAAATAAATTTCATCATGAAAAATTCATAATTTCTTGTACAAAATAAAAATTCATAATTTCATAAATTTAGTAATGTTTTATTGAATATTTTTAACTAATCGAAGCGACCAGGGCTATTAGCTGCTATTAAGTTAAATTGTACTTATAATGATGAATTCAACATGTCATCATAGCAATTGAAATATGAAACTATATAATAATTTGATTAATTAATAATTTAAATATTGTAAACATGGTTTAAGAGATAAAAAAAGGTAAAGTATATACCTTGTGAAGTGGAAGAGAAAGTGTTCTTTTGCAAGAAGAAAGTTGAAGATGATCATGTTGTTTTTGGTGAGAAGTCATAATATTGTGATGACAAAGAAAAGCACAAGTAGTTTGTTATTTGGTTGTTTATGTAGGAATCTTTCTTATGAGTTGTGAATTATGAAATGAGAATGAGAAATGAAATACTATATAGTATAAGTAAGTGTTTAAATTTGGTAATGAAATGAAAAATTGAGATAAAGTTGAGCATTTATGAATAAGGTTGTGGAATTGAGTTTATTTATTTCATCATCACTTCCACCTACTTGTATTTTTTCCTTTTTCCACTCACCCCGGATTCTATGCTTTTTAATGTACTATTTACAACAATAATACGTGGCTAACAGGATCAAGGTTCGATTCTTGCAACTATAATTATGATCGGTTGAAATTATTTGATGTTATAATTAATCTCTGAATTAAATTAAATGGTCCGATGGGTCGGATATTGTTTGTGATAACCAAAATAATAATAATAATATGTGCCTAACTTTTCTTTATTATTTTTATAGTATAGTATTTTATTCATGTTAAGTGCGTGTAAAGATTAATTAAAGATTTGACAAAAAAAAAAAGATTAATTAAAGATTCATGTTAATTAGTTTGTTATTAGGTGAATGATTTGGAAGAAAACACGTGCTTAAAGATGAATGATTTTGGGTGTTTTGGCATTGCGTTTACAAAGTGTTCATAAATCATTTGTTCTTGTTATGGATGGATAAATCTATTTAAGTGTTTAGGTAGCAACTTAATGCTCTTTTACCTTTTCCCAAATACTCTTTCTATTACTACTTTTTAATTGTATTTTTAAAGTTATTTACATGTGTTAGAAAAATTAACAAAGTGTGATACTTTGATAAATATCCACATTTAATTTATTATCAATGACTAAGATTATTTACTTTACACTTTAAACTAAATTTTTAGTTTAAATGGGCTTAGGCCATATAAAAAAAATAAAAAATAGTTTAAAGAAGCCGATCCAATAAACAAACCGTTGTTTACTCTAATTGTAACCAACAAAATGTTTTCGGAATTGTGAAATTATTCTCTTACGTCCAACACTATTTGATTTGGTGCGTTGATGTTAACTGTGGGTGGTTCGATAGCATAAATTTGATAACATGTAGCCCAATAAATCGTGGAGAGATTATGCTATACAATTTTAAAATATGAAGTTGGACCTGTAAGATGAAGATCAACTCTTACTTATAAATCTTTGTCCAAACCAACTAACAATCGATGTGCGACTTCTTAACAATTTTCATCACTATGATGATCCCATACCTAGCATTGAATTCAAATATCCAACTGGTCCTCAACATAAGTATTTCAGTTTTCTAGCAAAGGGGTGGCTATGATTGATCAGATATTTTGTTTGTAACTAACTGTCTATAGAAAATTGAATAAATACATTTGCTTTTGGTTCTGCTTTTCCCATGAACATGTACTAATGAAACTTGTGGTTAGGAAGATGCAACAAAAATTAAAGATTCAAGAGACTTCTTTTAGAAAAGGTCACTTAACCAAACAACCACTTTCATTACGTGTAAAATACATCACACACATGGCATTTCCAAGTCTAATTATATTAATTAATTAATTAAAATTGACATATCTATTTTCATTGTTCATTCATGTTCATAATTTGGTAAGTAAAAAATCATGTTCATATATAATGTTTGATATTTAGCGTCCAAGAATGTGCTAAGTCATCTTTGTTTTGGACGCATATGTCACACAGATTATAGAATGACCCACACTGCCACCGACGCTATTTATTTACGTGATAAGGAAATAGTAAGGTGATATAGTTTGTTGCGATAAATGATCATCAAATATCATTCATTCTTTTATTCATTTTAATATTTAGTTCAACTAAGATATCGGATTCAAATAGTAATTTATCCAAATAGTAATTTATTTATAAGGAATCGTTTGAAAGAACTTAAGTTTAATTTTTGGAAGAAACTTGAGTTTATTTGGAATAAATTAATATTTAAATTTTGATTGAGAGATGTGTCAATATTTAATATCTGACACCGACTCGAATAGAATAATTTCAGTGAATAATCCTATACGATAAAAAAAGAAAGTGACAAAAGATAGAGATAAAACAAAAACAAGTCACTAAACAATTAATTTATAAAATTAAGAGTTGTTAAGATAGATTAAAATTCTCTCTTACACGCATTCCTCTCCAACAAAAAAAAGTAAGTGTAAAAGGAAAGAGAGAGAAATGATAAAACCAATAAAGAGAGATTAAGAAGATTAGAAAGAGATGTCTAAAATGATGGAGAGGCGTTAGAGAGAAGTTTTGTTTAGAAATCTAATCACATAATAATTTTTGTCCTCAAAGTAAATTTAGACAAACTTTTACGTAATTCAATATCCAATCCACTCTTTAAATTTTGCATAGCAGTGACAGTATGTAGATGCGTTCACGATTCAATTTGAATCGACTTTGAGACAAAAATCAATATGATCCAAAGAATTAAACATGTGGTTCAATCTATATACTTTTCTTAAAAAATCTGATTGAATCTAGTTCAATTAAACATGGGTTGGATTTGATTGATCAATTTGGTTTTCACATATATTGTATATTTGTGACCTTTGGATAATCTGATTGATATTGGTGACTCATTCTATTCACAACACCACATAAAATGATTATGCAAGTATTCCACTATATACGGACATATGCATTCATCCTCAAAGTACTCACGTTCTTGCCCAATTTAACAATTTCTCTAATCTTAAGCAAATACTCTCTTGAGTGTTGGAGTGCTAATATTTTTATAGAAATTTTTTTCCTTAGTACTCGAAGCCCAAAACATCACCTCAATACAATCTAATTTCATCAATCACACCGGAAGAATATTTTGTTCTGAACGCACGGTTCAGAAACTATAATAAGTATCATTGAAAAATAAAAAATTAATGCACGTTATGCTAATTATTAAATAAATAAATACGTGGGCTTTGGGGTGAGAATTTGAGTTTAGCTGGGTCTGGTCCTGTAACCGGCCCTTTGGGCTTAGATGTTTTTATCCTGCAGTGAAATTTCTGCATTTGACAAAAATAAAACAATTAGATGGTTTCTCTCCCAACCCCCCTCAATTCTTTTCTACCCCCAAAAATCCAAGTTTGCCCTTACGGTTTGAAACATTTTTGCCAAAAAACTTTGGTTCGTATTCACCGAAGCCAAATATTAGACCATTTCGGTAACTGCAAACCGAACATTAGCGTTTTCGGTACACAAAAAACGAACGTCAGCTTGTTCGGTATCTGCGAACCGAAATATCCTAGATTTCGGTACGTTGGTCGCTGGAATTAGGCCATTTTCGATAGAAGTTTACCGAAATAATTGTTTCGGTACCTGCGAACTGAAATGTCCCAGATTTCGGTAAGTGGTTACCGAAATATATCAGCATGTCAGCTTATTTCGGTTCGTATAAACCGCAGTACCCCCAGGGGCAAAAACGGAAATTCAGGGGGTAGAAAAGAATTGAGGGGGGTTGGGAGAGAAAACATCAAACAAGTAAGGTTATGGACTATTGATATTTGCTCTTCGCCCTTTGAATTGGGGGCGCACGAGAAAATCTGAGGTGCACTAAGTATATGGGGGGCGCTAAGCAATTTTTGGGGTGCATTAAGCAATTTTCATTATTTATACATGGTGCATAAGAAAAAAGCTTATGCACCATAACCACTCCCGACCGCAATGCATGCGCCTAATATTGAAAATTTGTTCCTCGATATATAAACAACAACATAGATATAAGGCTCCCAACTTTCTTCTATGGACTTAAAGATCATGCAATCTTATTTGAGAACTCATTTATATTCATGATTCTTAAAAATCACTCTCATCTGATTTCATCCATTCGAAATTCCGGATGAATTTTTTTTTTGATTTTTTCCCATCTGAACGCGAGAAAAATAATATTTTTGCCCCATCCAAATAAGTAAATTTGGAGTAAATCCAAAGATGTATAATTTTTATTTTTTATTTTATCAAAAACATAAGGAAGTAAAAGTAACTCTCATTTTCTTTTATTGGTTTATCGGGCTCATCTTATTCATTTGGCGCAAAAATTAAGGCTTCATCCTTTTCTCCCAAGAGATCTCCTTTTGCCACCCTACCGGCTACTTGCGCGTCCTACGCCATTTTCTTTTTACTATTTCGCTACTTAAGTAGCAGATGTTATAAAAATGAGAATTTCTGAAAAATGTTGTCCGGTAAATTTGTAGGACGTGCGAAAAAATGGATAGGGTGACAAAAGTAAAAATCTTCTCTCAATCTCAGTTAAAATATCCAATTGCAAAACTAGCCAAGAGTTTTTTTTTAATTTTATTTAAGAATAGCCAAGAGAAATGTTCATGTCATTTCATTTTCACCACATACACTACAAAGGATCTCATTCCTAATATACACATGAGAATATTTTTTCACTGTAGGGGTCCAAGCTTTCTCACTAGTAGTCACTACCATTGAAATTTAGAATTTGATTCTTATTAAGATATTTTTGGAGATTATAAACGTGTGTATATTTCACAAAGTTTCACTAGAATTTTTTTTTTTCCTTTAAATATAGGTAGGTAGAAAAAGGGAGGGTGAAAACAGTAATCAACTTATTCACTATTGTATACCTCAAAAATATAATAAAATATGAGGGTGGCCTAAATTATTTATTTTAAGTCCTTTCTAGTTTCTAGTAAAAGTCAGATTCCATTCTCAATCATTAAAAAATGAATCTCATTCTCTAACATGCTGTTGTCATACAGTATGGTGAAAAATATAAATAAATTTAAAATATGCTTGCACCACTTGAAAGGTATGAAAAAACATTTCTTAACAATGTACCAAAAAATAAAAAATTCTTGACAAAAATCATATAGTAAAAGTGTAAAACTAAAAATAATTCAACTAATGACAAAAAAGAAACAAATAAAGTGCAATGATAAAAAATAAAGTGAAGATCCTTTTTTTTTTACATGATTAACACAAACACATTTGTTGGTTGGCAAGAAAAAGAGGTTCAACCACCTCCTATTCATCTCAAAACATCAAGCTTATGATAAATGTATAAAGAAAGATATACCAAGAATTGTGAAACATTGAATAGTGGGTTGCTACTTGCAAACACAAAGGACAAAAGAAACTTATAGGGTAATGAAGAATGGTCCCAACTGAATTAACCTTCTTGATTAAAGGAAAAGAAATCATTTTAAGATCATATAAATAAGTACAAATGAAAAGATAACATGAACAAAATTATTGATAACTTTGTTTTCACATATGCTTGCAATCTAACATTCAACTTTAAGCCAAATGAGAAGATAGATTTTTGTGAGCAAGTCGGAGAAGCAACCTCTATCGCTTGACTTGCCGACCTTATTAGGTATAAACTAGATTTGGATTAGCTGCAGTCAAATATTATGCAGTCGGGTTAGCACATCTTCGCCCGTGAATCAAAGATCAGATAGTTCATATTTCGAGTTTCTATTTGAAATTTGATTTAGTGAAGTCAGAATAAGAACCGTCTGATCTTTACTCAACGGCCCTAGTGACTGCAAGGTAATTTGACCGTAAACAACCCAAATCGCTGCAAACTCTAGTCGGATGAACAATTCGTGAATAATGGACAGACTCGCACAAAATCTAAGAATGAATGGTGGACATAAGTTGTGAAGAAATACACTACAGGGACTAAGCAGAAAACAACAAACATTAAACAATGAAAACTTCTAGATTTATTGGTTTACATAGTTGAGTAAGAAAAATAAAACATAACATTTCTGTGTAAGACTACTCGGTAATCTCAAAAGAAATTTAAAATTATGGAACATGAAAGTGAGAAATACATTCAAATAAACAATGTTAAAAAGATGAAACTAAATTTTCAGCTAGTGAAAGCTATCCCAAACAACAATTAACTCGGTAAATGAAGCAATGGTAGAACATGGAAGCAACCTTCAAGGCGAAGTCAGAGTGTGAATACCGGCTTCTTCTGTTGAGTTAATGTAAAATTATCTCAAATTTGTCAACAGCCCATAACAGCACAATTATACACGAACACCCCGACATGCTCTTTTATGCCGAGTACCTTCCAATCTATGACGCCATTCCTAACTCCAGACCCGGGACACCATGAATTCAGCACTATAGCTTCACCTTCTGGACCCCTTTGTCCACCTACAACCAAAAGTTTATCTCCGCAAGCCTTGAAAGCAAGGCCCCAACCATTAGAAGAATCAGCACGAACCGGAAGCCTTCCCAATTCATGCCATGTGTTCTTTTCCTTGTTGTATTTTTTCACCATATTAGTTAGATGTTCAACCGCGTACAACTGATTATTCACAACCGCCACAAGTGGAGGTGCTTGAGCACCCACATTAACATATGGGTACATGCCCTCTATTTTTCTCCAACTTCTTGTTTGAAGATCATATTCTTCTCCACAAGTTAATGAAACAGTTATGCTTGACATGCCACCAATCACGTAGAATTTGCCATCCATAAAAAAACTTGAGCACAATCTACGCGGTGTATGCATGTTCGGTAAAATTCCCCACGTACATGTTGAAGAGTCATACAACTCAGCAGACTTAAGAACATTTCCATATTTGTCACTTCCGCCGGCTACAATGGCAATCGAACCAAAACTACTTGATCCAAATAAACAGCGAGGTTGGTTCATCTCTTGACACTTAACCCAACCACGGCAAATCAAACTATACTTCCAAATGGCAAACTCCATCAATTCTCTACCGAAAACCAACAGCTCACAACCTACAGCTAAGGACTCTTTGTCCGCATGGTTGAAACACTCATCGCACGGTATCTTAGGCAATGTCATCCATCTACTTATCTTGGTATCAAATGCAACCCATCCTCTTGGGTCACAAACCAAATAAACCAAATGTTCAACAACTCCCAACTCTTTCCTCAACCCATA
Source organism: Trifolium pratense (assembly GCF_020283565.1). Classification (NCBI taxonomy): domain Eukaryota; kingdom Viridiplantae; phylum Streptophyta; class Magnoliopsida; order Fabales; family Fabaceae; genus Trifolium; species Trifolium pratense. The sequence goes on along the minus strand of NC_060065.1, from coordinate 52,532,631 downwards.
TAGATAACCACTATCGATCAACTTTCTATACCTTTTATTAATACACGACAGGGACGAGTAATCGGATCTACTAACACAAGCGAGACAATTCAGCGCAACATCATCGATCAAACCAGGGAGAAGCGAATCACTTGGTCCAAGTCTAGGAAAACCATCATTCACTCCTTCCCTCCGATCCATTCTAAGAAAGCTATTCACTTTCTTCCCATCCTCCTGCAAACAACAATCCAAAACACAATTCCTTTAACATCTCAACCAATCATCAATCCATCCAAAACAAAAAACCACATAGCATAACACAAAATCAATCTTAACAACAAAAAACCATAGCATAACACAACATCAATCTTAACAACAACAAAAAACCATAGCATAACACAAAATCAATCTTAGCAACAACAAAACAACCATAGCATAACACAAATTCAATCTTGACAACAAAAAACCGTAGCATAACACAACATCAATCTTAACAACAACAAAAAACCATAGCATAACACAACATCAATCTTAACAACAACAACAACAACAACAACAACAACAAAACCTTATAATCCATTAATATGCAAACAATATCTATATATCTATACATCAATTCTTTGCATCAATTAGTTAGGAATCTGAAATTGACTTATTCTTAAATCTTAAAAATCACTCTTTTTTCAAGGAACAAATTTCAATTTATCCCAATTTATAAATAAGCATGAAAAGAATAATTTTGCAATACCAAATTGAATCAGCAACAAAATTCAAAACTCTTCTAGAGAAGTTGCATGTCTGATTTACAGCTCCAATGAGACAGAACAATCTGAAAATTGAAAAACAACGAAAAAAAATGAAAATTTAAACAACTTTGATTAAAAGGGTTAAAATTAGATTCCATAAAAATCAAATCTGAGCAAAAGGGTTTACGCTGATCCAATTAAAACAGAAAAAACAGGATTTGGATCCAAAAGAATAAAAAAATAATATTAAAAGTAGAAAGAAAAGAAAAAGTGATTGATTGAAGAGAATGTGTACCTAGAAGTGAAGAGAAAGGGAAGATCTGAGAAATAGAAGGAATTGGGTCAAAGCATGTTTGTTGATGAAAGTATATAGCTTGCAAGTTTGAACAGAAAATGAAGTATGTTATGTTATGTTTATGTGATTGTGATAACAGAACAGAGAGAGAGATACAACTTCTTATATATAAATAAATAAATAAATAAATTTTTTTTTTATTATGTAATATAAATATAAATAATCAAAATTAAGTATACAAGTCAAACATATATTAGTGATTAATTAGACTTTTTTTTTAATGCAAATTGTTAATATTTGTTATGGTAATTTTTTTTTTACGGACTTGAATCATGAAACTCCGACTCATTTTAACTCTTAGTTCAACAAGTTGAGTTATCTATCTCATCAATGATTAATTATTATTATTATTATTACTTCTTTTTTTGCTTTCACCACTAGTTTAATCTGGTTCGGCGGTCAATTATGGCACCAAATGGTTTCAGCCTCCTTCCGATCACAGTTGTGAGAGATGAATTGTGATCCTCCCTACCAAGTTCAACGTCAATCACCACTAAACCAACTAACGATTGATATTATTTAGATTATTAGTAGTTTGAGTAAGTTTAATGACAAGTCATTGAAAACTTATAAACACAAAGTAGAGAGATTCAAGTTCGAATTTCGATCATGATATCTGATCTAATAATTTTTATATTTATGTTAGTTGAGATAGTATTTGTGGGCATTTAAGTAAGTTATCAAACACATATACAAAAATAAAAAGTTTTTTTTTTTCTAAGTAGCTTAGTGACTAAAAATTTCACTATCAAGATAAATAAGGTGGATTAAAAAAAGTAAGTTATTAAGCGCAAATTGTTAATGAGTTAAAAAAAAATGATTTGTTCAAAAATATTCGAATCCAACTCATTTAATTTTTAAGTGGGATAATTTTTTGTCGGGTTTTATTTAACCATCGACTAAATTTCAAGTTAATAAATCTCCATTTTCCATGTATTTTACTCAAATGTTACACCAGTGTAATTTGATCTCTCTCTCTCTATATATATATATATAGGGAGCACTTCAAGTGAGAGGAGTGTTTTATTGTGAGAGATGAGAGGAACAAATATAAACCATCCGATCAAAACTAACGGTCTTGATTAAATTGGTTTCACTTAACTAATATACACTACACCACTCTTTGTCTTCGGTTTATCTGGACCTTACCTTTCTCCTTCACCCCTTTCTCCACTTTCTTCAATCTGTAAAGTAGTTTTTTTTTTTTTTTATTTCTGAGCCCTTGCTTCTCGAATTCATACTTCTACCCTGTGATGGATGTTGTTGTTCTAGTTATGCTTCTCAAGATCAAATGAAAGTTTTTATAACTGAATTTCATAATTTTGTTTTTGTTTTTGTTTTCAGAATAAAAATAAAATTACTAATTTTATTAAGTAGTTGTGAACATTAGAAGAACAAACATGTGAGAATTATCGGGTTGCCATGGATGCACCACACCACAAAAGAATGAAACCAATCATGAATAATTTATGTACCCCCAAATCAATCCTTTTTATTTTTAATTAAGAACAATCAAATTATTGTTATTATGATCCATTTGTTTATCGTTTTGATTGGAAAAATAGGGATTTGATGTTGTTGTGAAGAGTATTTTGTACAAGATGCATGTGTGCGTGGCCAGGAGCATCCCTGGATGTAGAACAAAGGCACCGAGAAAGATGAAGGGGTGCACGTGAATATGAAACGGTGTATTTTAATCTCATCCATTTATTTAGATCTAAGGGTTTATATTTGTTCCTCTCACCTCTCACGATAAAACACTCCTCTTATACGTGTAACTGCATAAATTAATCCTCTCAAGGTAATTGAGATTTATTTAAGGGGTTGACATCTTCCGACAAATGCTTCTACATACACACCGACCGAGAATCAAACCCAAATTAATATATTTTAATATTTGAAAGATCATTTCTATGAATATATCTCAATTGATAAAAGAACATTAGATGTGATATGCAGCAACCAAAATTCCAACTTTAGTACTTCACTTATTTTTTTCTAAATCGTAAGATTATAACCACTAAACTATTTAGATAAATTTTGGAAAAAAGAAAATAAAGGATGACATAGTAGTTGTACTACTTTTCGTCTAAAAAAAGATACTAGTAGTACTACTCTTTAAAAAAAATGTTTTATTTGCTGTTGTGACCCTACTCTTTAGTCTAAATTCAATTTGTACTTTTCATTTTTATTGTATTTTTGTCTTCTTTTTTTGTCGTGTGGTTAAAGAAGATCATGATGAAATGAGGTCGTTTGCAAGTAAAATTATGTCGTTCACTAATGACACCTCATCTTTTCAGAAAAAGAAGAAAATATAAAATTCTTTTCTACATAAACTCATAAAGTAACGCTCAAAAAGATTTTTTAGCAATAAAAAAACACTAAAAAAGATTTTAATAAAGAAAAGGAGAAAAAAATAGTAGTATAATAGCGTCTATATTTCAGTTTAGGCATTGTATTTATTATTATCCTCCAATTTATATTTCTTCTATTATCTTTGATGTAAAGAAATGAATTTTGCTTACTTAAAAAAAAAAGGAACAAATGTCAATTTGCCGAATCATCTCTTATTATACTTTATTTTAATAGTATCATGTGAAAAAATTTATAGTTAATTTTTATTAGATGTTAGTGTAAAATTGTCATCGACAAGTAATTGTGCTTTTTGATTTAATATTATCTATTGACATTTTTATTTTTTTGTAAATGCTATTTTGGCAAGGATCTGAATTCTTTTATGTCATTCATTTTCTGTTTTTTGTTGTTGACTACTAAATAAATTTAAATCAATGGTTGAAATTTACGTAAGACCATCTAATAATCGAAGAGGATCCAGTTCTCCATTGGCAGTGCACTAAATTTATTAGTAATGTCAAGAGCAAATTAATAAGAATTTCTTGATGCAAATATGCTTATATTGGGTTGCACTTTCTTTTTATTTTGTGGCATTTTTTCAAGTATTTTACATGTTATTTTTTTTTCACATAGTATGTACTTAAATTTATTTTATATATAATGTTTGAAATTTTCATTTGATTTTAATTTGTTTTATGATTGAAAATATAGAAAATGATTATCTTGTGTTCGTAGATACCCTATATATAGATCCCTAATTAGGGTTTTGAATTTTGTTGGTTTTGATTGATTTTTTTTCTAATTATTATTAACCCAGTTGTGGAGAAGCTTCAAAATTCGACCGGGTCAACAGTTTAAGTTTTCGTTTTAGTGGGTTTGAATCAAGTTTTTTCAAAACACATGTCTATAGTGAAATAAATTCATTGTATTTCACTTCAAATAGCACCTAGAATATATTTTGGTTTGATAAAAAAAAAATATATATATTTTGGTAAAGAAAAATAGAACCAGAAATACAACTTGATAAAAAAATTCCATGAAATGGAGATGAAGCTGGAATATGGTACTTTTATTAGATGATGAACAACTATATTTGTTGAGTATATATAGGAGGCAAATTAGAGTTTAGGAAAAATCTCAAGATTTAGAGTATTTACAAAATTACTTATATATTTGTTGAGTTCAATGACATATTAATTTGAAGGTTGAGATAAAGAGAAGAGCACATTGATTCAAACCTTATGTTGGGTAACGAGGGGGTAAATGAGGGATCATTTATATTGGACTAAGAATACCAACACAAGTGAATTGTACACCACATCATAACACAAAACCTTAAGACGTTAGGTTTATGAGTCATCTCACTTATAAAATGTTTAACTTTCACTTTTCTAAGCAATGTGAGACTTAACTCACCTCACCCTCTAAAGTGTGAGTCATTCAATCATTCAATTCATTATGCTTCCCTCTCAAGCGGAAGCTTTTTTCATCCAAATATTTGCAGTGTCGTTACCGCTGCACTCAACGAGACACGTCGTCTGACCACCTTTGTCAGGAAGACTTTCGATAATTCTTTGTTGTTTTTTTTAGTGAAACTCTTTTGCTTTAATTAATTAATTAAATTTAAATAAATAAGTTGATCAGATATATAATCTTACCTGCACGTTTAGTATATATAAATAAACAAAAGAAAGCATGAACGGCAGCAAGGTACAAACAAACATATGGATATACCTGATCAAATTCAAGATTATATTATAATAAATATATAAACTCTTTTTTTGTCAACATATAAATTCTTTAAAATATATATTATTAATTAATATCATGATATTTCAGCCAATGACAAAATATAGAGGCAGGAATCAATAAAACTAAAGCAATTAAGATTAGAAGGTGGATAAGAATCTAATACGTTTTCTTTATTCCAAAATAGAGAGTGATTGATCATGTGAATGTGTTTGTTAATATGCCACTTGTCGACCCTCAAAAGCCTTGTAGCTATGGGTTTTTTTTTCTTGCAATTCATAAATCCTAATGTATCATATTTAAAATTAAAAATTAAATCTAACTCAACTCTACAAAATTAATTTATAAAATATAAACTTTTTTTACTTTATAAATTCAAATTGGGCCTGTTTGTTTGAGATTTTAAAAAAAAAAAAAATTGAAAAAAATCATTTTCAAGAAAATCATTTTTTTTAGAGATTTTGAAGAAAATCTAAAGCTATTTGCTGTTTGTTTATAATCATTAAAATCTATTTTTTTAAGATGGTGAGGGATAATGAATAATAAAAAAATAAATTTTGATAAAAGTTATTGAAAATAAATTCTCATTTTAATGAAAAAATAATTTTTTTACTAAAATAATTTTTGAAAAAAACTGACACAAACACACAAAAAAAAAAGATTATTTTTTAAAAAAATAGATTTTTTTTAGAAAAATCTGAAACAAACATGATCATTCTCATTCACCGTCTCTTACTAAGAATGCAATTAAAAACAATGGAATCAAAGCAATGTTTTTCTATAAGGAAGGAGCTCTCTCTTTAGTGAAGCATTTATTTCACTGGCATATACTAGTATTAATTTCAGCAGACTACAGCTAAACACCCTTTTATGTACATTTGTTAAAAGATTAATTTGTGTTCTGGATCAAAACAATGACTACGGTTATAGTGGATTATCATCATAAGTGGTTCAGTATCGTAGATTAATGTTTAAAATTATCAGAAATTTTAATTACTGTCAATAATATTTTTTAAGATAAAAAATCACAACTGCCCTGATCTTTACGGCTAAAACTGTGACATGATTGAAGCCAGTTCGATAAAGGTTATATTTTTATTTTGTTGTGTTAGTCACATTGATCTCAATTAAGTCACTATTTTAGTTGTAAAAATGAGGATGATCATTAACTTATACTTTCAAACAACAATGTATGTCGTCGTTGAAATTTTTAATATTTTTTATAAACTGATCCATGATGGATCACTTGCGGGAGTGGTCCATATTAAAATTTTTCTCAAAACAATATAAAAGTTTAAATTTTTTTTCTTATATATTTTTCTTACAAACAAGACAAATCTCTATTTTTAATGATCAATGCGTCAATATTAAAGTGTGAATGATATAGCTAGTTTCAAATGTGAATAAAATTAACATTAATTAAATATATAAAAGGGAGGTGACTTCTATATATCCAATATCTTATTTTGGATGAACATATAATGTTTCTATCTTTTGGTAATCTTGAATAATTGATCTATTGTTGCAATCGGTACTCCCTGACTCCCCAATAAATGATATCAGAATTTTAGTTAAGTTTGATGAAGAAGCAAAAGTGGATCCTAATATCGAAAGTCTATATGTTGATGTTTTATTGGTTGTGATGACGACGGTGCAAATATAGTATCTAAGATTCGAGATATATATTCATACGTGAAGTTTAAGTTGTTAATATTCTAGTTTATGTAGTAGTCTCATATGAATCGGCTATAAACGAGTTCAATGTTAGCTAGTGAATAGTCACATTAGATACTATTTTAAAAGTTGAATAGAGATATGTTAAGAGTTAATTAACTAAACCTAAATCATTGAATTTTTTTTATTTTTTTTTTACGATCAAAATCATTGAATTTTATCTATTTCTTAACCCCACTTTTTTCTTCCAAACGAACTGTTTATCATCATGCATCGATCATCCTTTATCTCACATGTGAATCGTCAAGTAAACTATTATATGATCTAAAATGAAAACTTATACTAACATGTTTTACAAATCTAATTAGAAGATTTATAAACCACACATTTCATTTTGTGTCAACTTTATTCAAACTTCATTTTTGATCGTGTAGACCAGAAAGATGCGACCTCGCCGGCGTTTGACGGTGGATGAGAGCGTTTGAGACCCCTGTTGGAGCGGAGGGGGGTTGTGTACCTGCAGGCACTCCGACGCTCAAGTCAGTATGTGTGTAAGGTTTTCTTAGCTATAAAAATGCGTACCTTGCAAATGAAGTGGAGATGCATATATATAGCCCCCAGCGCTGGGCTAAGGCCCTTGATGGCATTAATGGCCATCAAGTGGCTGCCGGAAAACGGCTAAGGAGCCATGATGTGCAGTTAATGCTCATCATTCCGGTGTCTTAGACGTTACAGAAGCCATAGAGAAGTAACCGTTGGTATCCCGAGCATTTATGGTGTGGCCGGTGGGTAAGGGTCAACTCGACTACACAAGCTCGTTGGAATGTGTACCGAGCTTCTAAGCTCGGCCCAGAACAGGAGCCCCCCAAGTTGTTATGCTCTTAATTGAGGATAATAACTTTGGAGTCGCCATCTGATGCTATATGAGGGAAACGGCACTTCAGGAGCGTTTGCTCAATTTCTCGAGGAAATTTGAGCGATAACTCCCATGATCTGCTTGGTTGATAGTCAAGGCTTTCAGGTGAGTCTATGCTATTTTCCAGAACAGTCAACTCTGGAGCTTGTGCACGTTAGACTAGTCAATCTTTGGGAATTGCAGCCGCCCATTTATTTGTTGTGGGCCTTTTAACAAAGGTATTGGGCTTTCTTGAAAAGAGGCAAGTTTTTCTTATAAATACCTTGCTGCTTTTTCTAACCCTTACTTGTGTTTTTAGGCAAGCAAGATGGAATGGCAGAATACCAAAGAAGTTGCTGATAAGAAGAGTTCTCACAAAGGAAAGGGAACCATGCCAAGCCGGCCTCAACCCCCTCGCCGGTCTGTTCGTTTGAGGCGTCCCACAAAGGCCAAGTTTGAGATGATCGTACTTTCTTCCGATTCCTCTGACTTGGATGAGACCGATGAAGATTATGCTGAGTTCCTGAAGGTGTATAAGCCTGAGGACTCATACCCTCAAGTTTCAGCCTCTAGCGGCGAGGAAGGTTCTCAGAAGACGGTGGAATCCAAGCCTGTAGTCGTAGTGGAAGTTGATTCGGATAACGAGCAGTAGATGCTCGTTCCCCTTTTCCCCTTTGCTTCCTGATTTGTATTTCGGCTTTCCGCCCTTTATAATAATAATAATAAAGTTGATTGTTTCTAGTCTTTTTCTTTCGAAATTCACAATTATTGATCTGCACATTTTATCGCGAGCATTCATTTTATCGCGAGCATGCGTTTGGTTTCGAGCGTTTACCAACACCGTAGGTATCGTAAGGGATCCCTTTGATTTCGCCGAAAATCTCGGATGGCCGTGTCGCACGTTATCCTCCGAGATCATCGCGTGTTGATTTTCGCGAGATTTGCGTGCAGGTGGAAGTGATTTGAAGGGACGAGTCGTTTCGTTTCCTTGCGCCACGTGTGTGAGCTACCCAAATAGCACTTGAGTGGCTATTTGAAATGTTTCAAATTCCGAGGCTTTATCTGGGCCGTTGGATTTTCGCGCCTTTTGGTTTTTTGGGAGGGCGCTTCTGGATCGTTGGATTGTTTCCTATCGCACCCGTTGGATTAAAGCAACGGTCCAGATTCGAGGAGGCGTGACCTGGTGTATGCGGTCGCATTTGTCTATATATATGAGGAAGGATGATTTTTTCGAAACTTTACAGTTTACTTGCATCCTTCGCTCAGTTTCTTCTCCTTCTCCTACCCTCTCCACCTTCCAAACTTCAAGCTTCGTGAGTTCAAGCTGTTTCTTTGACGTGTTTCTTTGATTGTCTTCACTCCGAAGCTTTTTCATCCTTTCCATTGATCAAGTAAGTGTTTCCTTTTACTTTCTCTGGTTTGAATGGTCTGTTTGCCTGGTTAGGATAGATGTTTAATGGCTTGTCAAGGTCTTTTTAAGCAAAATTTTAGCGATTAAACTGCTTTAGACTTGGATGTTTTAGTCTTGGCCTTAGGTTGTTAGCGTAGTGCTTTTAGAAGCTTTAGGCTGTAAGTGCACCCTTGTCTGGGTTTTTCGGCGCTCGTTTTTAGGGTTTTCGAATGGATTTCCCCCTTTGTTATTGTTTCGTGTTTGTGGCGAATGGACGACCACGCGCTCGCTATTATCCACGCCCTTTCACTTGATTTGGCGGTGGAAGGGTGGATTTGATATTGCGAATGTCGAATTCACATTTCCTTCCTCTGCTTTCAGGTATCCGATGGAGGGCGACCAACCTAGACCAGAAGAGGGCTTACCGCGTTTGTCTGTAGATATTTCGTGGGTAGCGAATGAGGTTCGAGAGACGCCCTCTATCTTCTCCGGGTGCACTGGTGGGCATAAGGAGATGTTTTACGAAGTGGAGGATCCTAGCGTTTCTCATTGGGAGATTCGGGTTCCTCCCCTCGGCCGGAGAATATGTTCTAACTGGGGTTGGGGAACGATCCCGGTGTACCAGATTATTTTCGAGCACATGGGGTATCGCCTGCCCTTTACAGACTTAGAGGTCGCTGTGTTCCGATATTTGAGGGTAACGCCGTCGCAGCTGCACCCAAATTCCATGGCCTTTCTTCGAGCGTTTCAGGTGACGTGCAAGTTCCTGAATATTGTTCCTACCCTGAAGTTGTTCTTCCATGCCTTTTTTCTCCAACGCTCGTGTCCCAAGGGCGAAAGGGCCAAAGGGAAGGCGTCTAAAAGTGGTCAAGTCTTGGAGGGTAGTAAGTTTGGCTGGGTATCCTTTAGACAGAGGAAAAGTTTTTTCCGCATATATGAAGATTCGATCCGGGGTTTTAAGGAGAGGTATTACGCTGTCCGTCCCATCACCTCGGAGGGATGGAAGCACGTTTGTTACCGAGGGCCCAAGAAAGATGCGCGCGGGGAGGTGGTCAGGGACCCGAGCGGTGTAGCGGTGGAGGCGGACTATGGGAGTTTTCCCTTTTATTGGAATAGGAGTCATTATGATCTTCTTCCTCGGGATTTAACCATTACGAAATCCGACCTGAGCCCTGAGGAAGCGGCAGATTACAAGAGACTGGAAGACTATGTCGGGTCTTTTCCCCAGGTTTCCTTAGAGGATAGTAACGGTAACCTGATCCGAGATGAGGCGGGTCGCCCGCAAAAGGTTCCGAAGCTAATTGATACCAAGAGGCTATTGGCCTGTAAAACCGAAGAGGATGTGGCCGCTTTTTTCCGTATGCTCGTACTTTGTGCCTTGTTATTTTGTTTTGCTTTTAGTTTTCCATCTGGTTTACTTTACTGATTTTCTTTTTCCTTCGTTTGTGCAGTTGAAATGTCGAGTGCTCAGGCAAGACTTCGTCAGGCTAAAACTGCCAAGAAAAAGATTATGGAAGCTGCTGGTGGTTCGCATTCAATGCCTGCCAACTCTTCAATTCAGCAAAATCCCAGTCCTTCCCTCGAAATCATCGGAACCTCAGCGGAGAGACGTGTCCGTGAAGGGGATACCGAAGACACGAATTCTTCTCGCCAGCGTCGTAGGGTGGATGATGTCGATGATCTCATGAACTCGACGTCAGGTCTTCACAAGCTCGAGTCCGGCAAGCCTGCAGCCCACTTTGTTTTCCCTCCTGTTTATGCTCATGACCCGATCTTTGATGACCAGACGGAAATCTCCATATCAGAGCCTGATTCTGGCATTCTTTCTTCCCTGGGACCAACTGCCATTAGAGCTGAGATCGCCAAGCATTCAGTGGCGATGTTCAAGCTTTTGGAGATGGTGACTTTCCTGAATGGTCGGGAATGCCATTACCTTCAGGAGAGGGATGCCGCTCTCACAAAGCTGAAGGAGGTCTCCTGTCAACTGAGCTCGAGTCAAGCCGCTTTCTCGGAGTATAAAAAGCAGTATGCTCTTCAGCTGGAAGTGCAGGAGTCCCTAAAGACTGTACAGGCAAAGCTGGAAGAGGTTACCAGAGAAAGGGATGCGTCTTTGGCGAAGATAGAAGAGCTGGAGGGTCAGATTCAGGAGTTGAAGCTGAAGGTGGACGAGCGCGCTAAGCAGGTAGTTCCCGAAGTCGTTGATGAGGAGGAGAAGGTCATAGATCCGGCTGGTGTTTATGCTGATTTTTCGCGAGCCCGTCTTGTTCAGACGATTATGGATCTGAACGACAGTATGATTGATGCTGCGAGTTCCCAGTTTGCCAATGCCGTGGAGCAGTTGAAGGTTGTGAATGCCGATAAGGATTTGATTGTTGAGGGTATAGATGAGGATAAGGTGGTGCTCGACGGAGCTATCGTCACCCCTCCCGAGGATGAGATGTAATCTTATTTTTCTCTTGTAATTAATTTGCTTTCTTTTGGGCGCTTCCTTCGCCCTTTTGATGTATTTGACAACTATGGCCCCTCGTGGTCTTTATATTTCAGTACTTTTATTTATCCACCTGCTCTTTTACCTTTGTCTCGTCTAGATTTAGGGTTTGTGTGGCGATGCTTTTAATTTCCTCTGAATGTCGAATCGATCGTTTGTACGCTCAACGCTTTTAAGCTTATGCTTTGATTGTCTTTTTGTTTGCGCTCGACCAATTTTGAGGTTTTTAACTTGGTAATTTTCCAAACATTCCATACGCCGAACTATTCGTTTCTTCGCGCTAGTGTGTGTTTGGATCGTGGTCATCATTGTGGTAGCTGGTACCATTAGATGCCGGGCTTAGAAGGTGCGGGGAACCATTCTAAGTGTTTGGAGATGTTAATCCAAACTAATAACGAGGAGAGGGGCTGTTGTTAAGCTTTCCTCCTCGGGGTGTGAACATCCCATCGCGAGCTGGGGTTCTACCGGGCGTGTACTATGACGATGGTGCTCCGTGGTCTAGAGCTTTCCTCGCCAACATCATCGAGCTCAAAAACGTCTCGACTTTGTTTTAGATTTTAAGATTCATGCCCGTACCTAAGCACTCCTCCGTTGTATAGGCGTGCTTCTCATGGGCGAAGACACAGCCTTCGTTGAGGGATGGTTTTGAACTTCTCTCAACTGTAGTATTGTTTGAGCTTTTCGGCATTCCAAGGTCGAGGAATTTCTTTTCCGTAAAGGTCTTCCAAATAATAGGCACCGTTTTCGGTTTTGGCTCGAACACGATAAGGTCCCTCCCAATTTGCCGCGAGTTTACCTTCGCGAGAATCTTTTTGGTTGCGTCGGAGTACTAGTGTCCCAACGTCAAATTCTCGTTTGATGACCTTTTTGTCATGCCGTTTTGCTATTTTTTGTTTCAAAGTAGCTTCTCGGAGGGCTGCGCCGTCTCGGAGCTCTTCCAAGAGGTCGAGCTCTTCTCTGAGCATTTCGTGGTTGTCTTCCCCTTCGAGGGGTACTTCCGTTCGGAAAGATGATGCTCCGGTTTCTACTGGAATTACGGCCTCTGTTCCGTACGTCAGTCGGAAAGGCGTTTCTCCCGTTGTAGAATGTGGAGTGGTTCGGTAGGACCAGAGTACGCTGTGCAGTTCTTCTGTCCATTTTCCTTTTGCTTCATCCAACCTTCTTTTGAGTCCTCGCAGTATAACCCTGTTTGCAGCTTCGGCTTGGCCGTTCGTTTGAGGGTGTTCGACAGAGGTGAAGTGTTGGGTTGTACCTATTTTTGCCATGAATTCTCGCACTTTCTTGTCCGTGAATTGAGTCCCGTTATCTGTGACGACAACTTGAGGGATCCCAAACCTCGCAAGTATATTGCGTTTGAAGAATCGCAACACGTTGAATGTTGTGATGTGGGCGAGAGGTTCGGCTTCGATCCATTTCGTGAAGTAGTCGACAGCTACTATTAGGTATTTATTTTGTCCTGCTGCCGTTGGAAACGGTCCTAAGAGGTCCATCCCCCACCAAGAAAACGGCCACGGGGACGATAGCGTTCTTAGCTCGTTGGCATTTGTCACATTTTTTGACATGCTCTTTTGCGTCTGCTTGCATGGTAGGCCAATAGAATCCTGCTCGCAAGGCCTTTCTGGCCAAGGAGCGTCCACCGATGTGCTGACCGTTTATTCCTTCGTGGATCTCGCCGAGGATCAAGGCTACTTCGCTTTCCTCGACACATCTTAGCAGAGGGATGAAAAATCCTCGGCGGTACATTTTTCCATTTAGGATTACATATGCGCAGGCTCTCCTTTTTACCTTAGCCGCCTCCTTCTTGTCAAGTGGGAGGTTTCCAGTGTTCAGAAATTCGAACACGGGTGTCATCCAGCTGTTGGCGTCGATCTCGCATATCAGGAATACCTCGGTGGGTTTCACTATGCTTGGTTTGGATAGCGTTTCCTGAATAAGCGATTGATTTCCGCCTTTCTTTTTCTTAGTGCTTGCGAGCTTTGATAAGATATCTGCTCTTGCATTGTGTTCGCGAGGAACGTGCTTGATTTCGGTTTGTCTGAATTTGGTTAATTTTTCTTTGATTAAGCTTAAATATTCCGTGAGTCGCTCGTCTTTCGTTTGGTATTCCCCGGTTATCTGTGATGCGACGAGCTGTGAATCCGTGCATATCTTAATTTCCTCGGCTTCCATATCCTGAGCCAACCTTAATCCTGCCAAGAAAGCTTCGTACTCGGCTTGGTTGTTTGTGGTTGGAAAGGCGAGCTCGAGTGAAACTTCTATGAGCGCTCCTTCACCGCTTTCGAGTATGATACCTGCACCACTCCCTTGTGGATTCGAGGATCCATCTACGAAGATGGTCCATTTGTTTCTATCCGGGGTGGATGATGTGGTCATCTCGGCTATGAAGTCTGCTAGCACTTGGGCTTTTAAAGCCTTTCTGCTTTCGAAAAAGATTTCGAATTCGGACAACTCGAGCGACCATTTTAGCATTCGTCCTGTCATATCTGGCCTCGCAAGGAGTTGCTTAATTGGTTGATCAGTTCGAACCACGATGGAGTGTGCTAAGAAATAGTGTCTTAGCTTCCTTGCGGCCATGACTACTGCTAAGGCCGTTTTTTCTATCTGTAAATACTGGAGTTCTGGTCCTTGCAGAGCCTTACTCACGAAATAGACGGGTTTTTGCCCTTGCTCGGTTTCTCTTATGAGAACGGCGCTGATGGCCTCCGATGCTACGGCGAGATAAAGATATAATGTTTCCCCTCCGTTGGGTCGTGTTAGGACTGGAGGTTCGGATAGTGCTCGTTTTAAATGTTGTAGCGCATCCTCGCATTCCTTTGTCCATTCGAATGCGGATTCTTTTCGAAGTAATTTGAATAAAGGTAGCGCGTGTTGAGCGGATTTTGCGACAAAACGAGATAAGGCGGTGAGCATCCCGTTTAATGATTGGATAGATTTCTTTGAGTCCGGCGTAGGGAATTCAAAGAATGCTCTGCATTTATCGGGGTTAGCTTCGATTCCTCTTTCAGTTAAGTAAAACCCGAGGAATTTCCCAGCTTTTACGCCGAACGTGCATTTTTCAGGATTGAATCTCATGTTATACTTTCTCGCTTGGTCGAATACTCTTTTTAGATGGGCTGTATGATCGACTTCTTTTTCGGATTTGACGATCATATCATCCATGTAGACTTCGAGCATGTCACCGATTTCATTATTGAAGACTTTGTTCATCATCCTTTGGTATGTGGCGCCTGCGTTTTTAAGCCCGAAAGGCATTACGTTGTAATAATAATTACCGGATTCGGTCATAAACGCTGTTTTCTTTTTATCGATTTCAGCCATTTTTATTTGATTATAACCCGAGTACGCATCCATAAACGATAGTAATTTAAATCCTGATGAATTATCTACTAATTTGTCTATGTTAGGTAAAGGGTAAGCGTCTTTAGGGCAAGCCCTATTAAGATCGGTATAGTCAACACACATGCGCCATTTTCCATTCGATTTCTTAACAAGTACAACATTGGATAGCCAGGTGGTATACCTAGCTTCCGAAATGAAATTTGCCTCGAGGAGGTCTTTTACAGCTTTTTCGGCAGCCTCCGCTTTTTCGGGAGACTGCTTCCTACGCCGCTGAACAACGGCACTAGCCCTAGGATCTAAAGTCAGCTGGTGACAAGCGACCTCAGGGTCGATACCAGGCATCTCTGCAGCGCTCCAGGCGAACAGTTCAGCATTGTCCTTAAGGCAGGCGATCAGCTGCTTTTTGACCAAGTCGGGGAGCCCAGTTCCAATCTTGATCCCTTTGAGGGGGTCTTCGCCCAAGGGCACCAGTTCGAAATCTCCGTCCGGGATGGGGCGGTAGATTTTCTTTTCAGCATCGGCGAGGTCCTTCTGTTTTTCTTCTTGATGCTCCTTTTTTGTGAGTCGAGCATCGATGTCGACGGAACCTCCAACAGTGTTTACCCCCGGATTTTTCTTTTCAGTTTTCTTGGGGGTTGCCACGGTGCTCAGATTCTTTGCCGCGGCCTCGAAGCATCTCCTCGCAGCAGCTATGTCGCCGTTGATGGTGGCGACCTGGCCGTCCGGTGTGTAGTATTTCAGCTTTAAGTGAACAGTGGACGACACAGCAAATAGCTCCGCTAAAGTGGTTCTGCCGATGATGCAGTTGTACAGCGAGGGACAGTCGACGACCATGAATTGCGTCCTTACGGATTTCATAGCCTTTTCCTCGCCGAAGGTGACAATGAGGTCCACGTATCCCCAAGGTTTGGTAGTCGACCCATTGAACCCCTGAAGGTCGGGTCCTACGTATGGAACCAAGTTCTTCTCCGACAGCTGTAGAGTTTTGAATAGCCCCGAGTACATTACGTCGCACGAGCTCCCCTGATCTACGAGGATGCGGTGGACGTCGAAGTTTGCCATGCGAGCCCTCACCAACAGTGGTATCTGATAGTTTGGTGAGCCCCCAGGAACTTCTGATTTGTAGAAGGCCAGCGGGTCGGAGTCTCCCTCAGGTTTGGTGACGGTGATGGGAGTCACCGAGCAAACGTTTTCCAGCTCCTCGAACTTTCTTTTTACCGATCCGAGGGTGATTTTGTTTAGCCCTCCACCTGTTATCACCAGTGCCTTTGGGAAATTTTCCCATGAGCCATTCAGGTGGGCGTTGAAATGCCTCAGGAGCGCTCCCTCGTCTGACCCCGGGGATGGAAGTGGAATTTCAGGAGCTGAGATGGCAAGCGCCTGAGGGACGATGCCTCTGTTTTCCTGCTCGGGAACATCAATGGCCATTGCGACCTCTTGAGGCTCCCGCCTTTGTTGTTGTTGTTGTTGTGCTTGTTCATCGTTCTGAACATATCTTCGGGCATAACCCTTTTGTATCAGAATCTCGATGGCATCTTTTAAATGGACACAGTCCTCAGTGACGTGTCCATGGCTTTTATGATAGCGACAAAATTTCGTCCTATCAGTATTTGCCTTCATGGGCTGCTGTCTCGGGAAGTGGATCCCAGCCTTTTTGAAGTCCGCAGCGGAGACTTCGGCGAAAATGCGATCTCTTGACGCATTCAGTGGAGTATATGTTGTGAATTTTCCTCGAGGAGGTTTGGAATCTTTTATCCTTTCCTCCCTTTGCTTTTCGTTACCTCTTCGCGAGGTTCCAGCTTCGTCCTTTTCATGGTTCCTGGTTTTTTCTTGACTTTTCGGCCTTCTTATATCTTTGGCCCTTTGTTTCTCCTCGTAGGTAATGTACTTCTTCGCTTTTTCGAAGAATGCATCCAGCGTTTTCGGCTCTTCGATACCGACAGCTTTAGCAAAGTCGCTGTCTGGATGTAATCCCCTGTCGAGCAGGTACAGCTTCATGCTCTCATCGACCTTCACTTCAACGGCTGCCTTGTTGAACCGTTCGAGGTAGGCCCTTAGAGGCTCGTTCTCGCCTTGGATGATGGCCTCGAGGGTTGCTTCAGTTTTTGGGTGACGCCTCGAGGAAGTGAAGTGAGCCCGGAAACGGGCGCACAGGTCCGACCAAGAATCTATGGATCCTGGCGCCAAGCTCTTGTACCAAGCCATAGCGCCTTTCCTCAGAGTTGTGGGAAAGAGCTTACACTTGATAGAGCCTCGTACATTTCTGTACTCGAGGAGAGCTTCAAGATTTTCGATGTGCTCGTCCGGGTCTGTCGAGCCATCGTAGGTATCCATTGCCGGTGGTTTTTCGAGTCCGACCGGTAGGGGGAGTTCTCGGATCCTTCGGGAGAGGGGGCCTTGGTGATTGTCTCTCTCTTCCGGGGATCGGTTCCTTTGGCGACGAGGAGGGTTGTCCCTTCTAGGGGAATGTCTCCTCGGCGGGGTGGAGTTTCGAGATATAGTCTCGTTTCTCCTTTCGCTTCTGTGGCGAGGTGGTGAGCGAGACCTGGAGTAGGTTCTGCTCCTCACTGGTGTGGGTGAACGGCGAGCTGGGCGAGCTTGCGCCGTGATCCTCGACTCGGCAATTGCGTCGATGCGACGGCTTTGTTGCTCGAGCCTTTGATTCTGCTGCTCGAATCGCTGGTTCTGTTGCAGCAGTAAGTCCGACTGGCGGTTGATTGCATTGACCAGCGCAGCCATCATTTCTTGCATGGGAACGCCCGGAGGGATAGCCGCTGCCGGAGTCGCCTGTGGCGGGGTAGCCACAGGGATCTGCGGTTCTTCTGGGTTGTAGGGCTCGTAATGCGCGTTTTGCTCTCCCTGGCCATCTTCCGTTACGGAGGCGAATTGGCCGTCCCCTGGGTGGTACGCTGCGTAGTCCATCGGTGATCCATGGTTCTCCGCCACGTGCTCCGGGATTTGGTGGTTGTTAACGCCAGCCATTGGTCGTGAAGAAGGTGTTTTGAGGAAGTTTTTTAGTTTTTGGTTTGAATAAACAGGGAAACTATCGTTCCCACAGACGGCGCCACTGATCGTGTAGACCAGAAAGATGCGACCTCACCGGCGTTTGACGGTGGATGAGAGCGTTTGAGACCCCTGTTGGAGCGGAGGGGGGTTGTGTACCTGCAGGCACTCCGACGCTCAAGTCAGTATGTGTGTAAGGTTTTCTTAGCTATAAAAATGCGTACCTTGCAAATGAAGTGGAGATGCATATATATAGCCCCCAGCGCTGGGCTAAGGCCCTTGATGGCATTAATGGCCATCAAGTGGCTGCCGGAAAACGGCTAAGGAGCCATGATGTGCAGTTAATGCTCATCATTCCGGTGTCTTAGACGTTACAGAAGCCATAGAGAAGTAACCGTTGGTATCCCGAGCATTTATGGTGTGGCCGGTGGGTAAGGGTCAACTCGACTACACAAGCTCGTTGGAATGTGTACCGAGCTTCTAAGCTCGGCCCAGAACAATTTTCATTGCCAACACCACTCCAGTTCAGCAACAAACAACTTTATAAGGATCAAGGCAGAAGTTGATGGATAGTCAATTGAATTTGGCATGTCCAATTATTTATTGCATGACGTCGTTTTTCTTCTTTTTAATATAAGTTTATTTATTGCGTGTCGTTTATAACATTGCTCTACAAGTACAAACAAATTAATTAATGGCTGAATGAACTATATTACATAAATAAATACTCCCTCTCCCTCCGTTTGAAACTATATAAAATAAATATGTTAAGAAGTTGATGTATTTAATTCAAATTATTATTTTATATATATTTTTTTATTTTCATTGCACTAGTTTTTCTTAATTCATATATATGTAAGTGTAACTACGTACTACTGTGATATTTGGTGTGGTTAATTATGGTCTCTCTTGTCTGTTAGTATTTGTGTGCTTTAAGTATAAAAAAAATATCAAAGTGGAAAATTGATAAAAAAAAAATTAAAAATACTATATTTAAGAGGAAGGTGGCTTGTGTGATGGAAAAGTGGTAGGCAATATCAATAGGTACCTTGAGTTTAGGTAAGGTTGAGGTCTTCTCATTAAAAAAATAATAAATTAATTAAAAGAGAGTGAAATTAAGAGAGATAGAGAAGAAGGAAAGAGATGTAGAGAAAATAAAAAGGAGAAGATTTAAGTCCAATTTTGATCGGTATAAATGATTTGGCATTTGATTCAACAATCGTTATGGTTTGATAGTATATCTCTCTTAATTTCAATTTCAATTTTTTTTTTTTAAAAAAAATCATATTAAGAATATAGTTAAATTGCATTTTTTGTTGGAGAGTCTGGCGGAGCCCGGAGAAACAATGGGTCAATGCTCCAGGATCACAAAAGAGGGAGACGTCATATCTCCACCCAAAATCTTAAGACGTTAGGTTAATGAGTCACCTATCTTATGAATCTAACATTCTTCTCATACATAGTCAATGTGAGACTTAACCACTCAGACTTGAAACCCAACAATCTCCCCCGACACTTGTTACAACACATAGACTTCGCTCTCAACCATCTCATGACCCCAGTACATCCACACTCTCCAAAGTAAATATTTGAACTACATATCAAATACACTAAAACAAGAGTATAAGAGAGAAAAAACACAATATAAACTTAAAGTGTTTACAAATGTTACTGCTTGGTGCAATAATAAGCAAAAAACTTAGGTCCATTATATAGCTTTGATTTCCCCATTACTTCACCATTCTAAGCGATGTGAGACTTCTCCGATAGCTATTTTTTAACCTCCTTCTTTATTTAAGAAACTATGCAATATGAGACTTGAAAGTCAACCCCAACATTTTTAGCCTCTTAACTTTCACAAACTTGCAATTTTTGTTTCATGACCAATTGACTTGTGTCTTACTATGTGGACAATAATTCATATGTCACATCAGCATATGTGGCAAGTCATGCAGACGCGGCATGTGCGTTGACTTGTCAAAATAAGAGATATTCATTCTTTTACAAAGGGAACTAAAATTAGAGGATAAAATTTGCAAGTTTGTAAAAATTAAAGGTGTAAAAATACAATTTAGTCTACAAATATATTGATTAGGGCAACATAGGTCCAGTTGCTCCGTAACGTGATTCTTTTATTTCTCTCAATCTCATCAATACTTGAAAGTCGAACCTTATCTCCACAACATCAATTCTTATATTAGTATTTATGATTCTCCTACTCTTCTCCTATAACCAACGGCTTCTATTCGAGTATAGTACATTAATACTTTCAAATTCTTCATACTATTTTTCTATTAAAAAAAAAATGAAGGCAATCAAACTATCCAAAGATATACTACAAAAGATATAATAATAGTCAATAATTTAATTCTATCTTTTCTTTATCACTTATAATAAAAATGAAAAAGGACAACCAAACTAACAAAGATTTGCATATAATAGTAGATACTATAGTTAGTAATACTTCATCGATCATAGATATAAAACACAACTGAGTCAACAAAAATTAATATATTTATCTATAATTTAAATTACATTATAGATAAAATATTCAACTTCTTTTATATTTACGATAAGAGAAAGTAATATTTCAAAATTCAAAGTCCCCTAAAATAATATTAAAGGTGGAGTCTTACAACTTATGTATATTGTTGACATTGTTAGGTAGTGCCGTATGAAACTTAAAAAAAAAATGGAAATATGGAAAATTACTTGGTATTTGCAAAAGAAACCTTTCCTTTTCACCAAAACGCAAGTTTTGCTTTTTTTCTCATGCACCGTTTGTTTCGTGCTGCTGGCTAATAGCAGAGAGCCGTGGAGAATTTGGATTTGTTAGTTAAAGATGAGTAACTTGATATTCCAAGTCAAATGGTAAAAACTCAAATACATATTATATAAAATAAAAATTAGAAAACTCGTAAAAATATGAGTGGTTAGTGGAACCCGTTCTCCGGTGAAAAGTGGAATTTAAGCATATGGTAGGTGGGCCTATGCATGATATCAGAGCCTCTACGACTAATGGTTTAGAGCTCGATCCCTGCTCCCCTCACTTTCTAATTAAAAATTGAAATTTAAGCATATGGTAGGTGGGCCTGTGCATTATCCACGCTTCAAGCCCAAGTAGACTCTTACGTGAGGGGGCATGTTAGAAATAATATAAAATCATTGATGTGACCCTATCTTAACAGTTTAAGCTTTTGGGATAATCAGTTATTTGACAAACACAGAGCCACGACCATTGATGAGAGGCAAAAGATGTGAGACCCTCGTCAATTACGAAGGGACAATAATTTTCAATGTAATGATTAACAATTAGAGTCGGCTTAACTACACATTTGGTCCCTTACGTTTATTTTATATTTTAATTTGGTCCCTTACGTTTAAAAAATATCAATTTTGTCCCTTACGTTTATTTTAGGTTTCAAGTTAGTCCTTTCCGTTAGTTTTGTCACTAACACCGTTTGAACCGTACACATGTCAGCATGTCCAAGTGCCACGTGTCAGTCCACATATGCAAATTGACTGCCACATGTGACAAAATTGACGGAAAGGACTAACTTGAAACCTAAAATAAACGTAAGGGACCAAATTGATACTTTTTAAACGTAAGGGACCAAATTGAAACCTAAAATAAACGTAAGGGATCAAATGTATAGTTAAGCCATTAGAGTCATTAAATGTTGTAACTTGTATCCGTTGGGGTACATTGAAATGTTGGACCATTTAAAGTTGATTATTTACTTTTTTCGGTCACTATTATAAGCAAAAAATCATTCATTAAAAAATTAATATATCTGATCTATAATAAGTTGCGTTTGTATAATGACCATGTGGAGTATTATTTTCTCTACCTCACCTCAATGGAAAACAACACCACGGGTGTATTTTGTACGATGTTGAACAGGTACCGCATTTTGTGTTTCCAATTAATTAGTATGATGATGATGATGTCAAATAACACAGCCAAAAACTGCCTCAAATTTTGTCTTTTTCTTTGGATGGATGAACAAAGACTTTTCTTTGAGAGTACAAAGTGTATACGACAACAACTCCTCAGTTCCAATCTCACGTTTTTTGGACCAAGAAAGAAGGCTAAAGTAAGTACAATACTAGTATTCAAAATTGAAAAATGTTTGTGCTCTTTACCATGTTTAGTTCTTATTGTTATCTTTACTTTATCAAGGCAAATACCATATAAATAATTAAATATAATAGTGGAGATTTACCAACAATGCACCGTATGAAAAATACCATATAATAGTGTATGAGTCTTGCATTGAAGTTTCAATGTGATTACTTGGTAAAAGAAAATAAAAATCAATGTGATACTTAAGCCGTGAATTTTTTTTTTATCATCAGTATCTGATCAACCGGACCGTCTAATATAATTTGGTGGGTCAGTTCTGACATCAAATAGTTTCAGCCATCTCTCAATCACAGTTGCGAGGGATTGAACCATAATCCTCCCTAGCAAGTTCAGCGTTAATCACCGCTAAACCAAACTAACGATCGGTAAGCAGGGACTTTTTTCACATACATAAGTAATTATTGGTGCACCTTGGCATAGAGCCTTACCATTAATGGCTTGGATGTAGGAAGTGCAGCCTTACTTTTTTCATATACATCAGCATTGTTGCTGATCTACCATAGGTATTATATAAATATAAAGTGAATCTCCAGGAAAAATAAAATTGCATTTATATATATTCATAAAAAAAATCATTTAAATTAAAATAAAATGGTTTGATATTTTGTTGTTGCAAACAATAAATTCAATTTAGTTTTTAGAATAATTCAATACTTCATATTTTAGGTAGTTAACAAGTTTATTTTTTATTTGATAAATAAATAGTTAAGTTAAACATGAGTGATTACAATATGCATGTACACCGAGGTGGTATAAATAATCATTTTAATATTGTAAAAAATATTTAGACTTAAGAGGCAAATGTCTAAATTGCAAAAAAAAAAAAAAAAAAAAAAAAGAAGAAGAAGAAGAAAGAACAGTACACTTATAATTGTGCGTGGTAATATGATCATTGGCCCCAAAAACATCAAAGTATAGCACATGCATAGTTGTTTACAGAACACAGAAGACCAAAGAAACTAAAAGCATATAACAGAACACTCCATGGGATGATGTATATAAAATATATAAAAAAGTAGATGGTTGTTCTTCGCCCTCCCTAAATTGATCATAATCCCCCCGATGTTCCCTCATCTACCAAAAGATATCTTCCGGTAGTACAAATTTTACGATGAGATATCTTTCGGTAGTGTTTTTTTAGTGTGAGCCATGCATGTGAGGCAAAGAGCAACCATCATAAAAGTTTAACCAAATGAAACTCAGTTCATGCTTGAGAAAGAAAAAAAACTCAGTACAAGACCCCTCTATTTTAGGGAATTAATTTGTAACTACTAAGCCATGGATATCTGAGATCAACTATTAAAATCTTCTCCATGTCCCTAAACACAAATTCCCAAATGCTTCACAATACAAACAAAAGAGAAAAAGAAGCATGAATCGTATTTCTTTAATCCCAAGGATTCGTTCCGGACTCTAGAAATTATCATAACATACCAACGTAGGGTCAAAAGAGGGATACCAAAAAGAAATAAGATTAATGGGCTTTGCCACTGTACATTGAGTAATCCAACTTAAAATAATTTCATGAGTGTCGATCAAACAAGCACATTGCTCTCCTCAAAGTCTACACTCACCACACTCTTGCGTTTGCACCAACAGTGGTACTCGCCAATTGGCCCATCATTTCCAATAACCCAGACATGCTCGGCAACTTCAGGTAACGTCATCCTTTGTTCTGGGTCTGCAGAACACAAAGTTCAATTGAGAACCATAAGATAATGCACCGCACAAAATAAAATTAGGTTGGTCAAATAGTTTGTGCACAAAGAGATAAACAATGCAAATTGATATGGAATGTGTTTGGATAAACAATTTAATTAAGTGTCGGTGTATAAACTTTCTATACATATAATTTGTTTATTATAATGAACTGAAAACAGCTTACGGACATATTATAAGTTGTTTTATAAGCACTCCCAAACACTTCAATAAGCACTTATGTCAATATATAATTTCAAATAAAATGTTCATAAGCCAATCCATATGCAGAACTTATATTTAGTTATGTTATGCCCCTTTTAAGAGGAATTAACAGAATTTAAGTGCATGTACCTTTGCAAAGCAATCCTTCTATTAAATTCTTTAACTGCGGGTTTACGTCATCTGGGATTTCTATAGGATTATTGACTATCTGGAAAAGTAAGAAATCATAGATTTCTTTAGTACAGGCTGAAAATATGTAACATTATGTTTATGTAATAATATTAGAGGGTGAGAAGTTAATATAAATATTACTCTGTCGTATGTATCTTGAAGTGTGTCTCCGAGGAATGGGTATTCGCCCAATATCATACAGTACAAAGTAACTCCGACTGCCCATGTGTCTGAAGCTTTACCATGATAAGTAAGACCTAAATAACGTCAACAGCCAAAACAGCAATGAGAATATGTGCTTTAATAGATTTCACAAGGCAAAGTATCTTGCAAGCTTGAAAAAAATTGTAACCTAAACAACATTCTGGTGCAGTGAAAACAGGAGTGCCAGGTGATCGACGAAGTTCATCGTTACCAGTCTGCAAAATGAATGCAAGCATGGGTTCTATATTAGTTGGCAGGATATATCTTTAGTACACATTAAATATCTCAGAAAAATTTAAGGGTCGTGAATGTGGTCGGGAATGTAGAAAAAATAAAGCATGCTAAAATATATACTCTGATTATTGATTTTGAGGAAAAATCATAACTTAATAGGTGCTACACCCGTAATCAAATTAGCTAAGTTGTTATATATAATTTATATCTTATAGGGGAGGCTGTTGTGGTAATATATCTCATTTTAGCTTGTTCAACAAAAATATTAAAAATTAATAACACAACAGGCTCAAGTCTCAAGTCAAATATTCATCAGCTTTCATATATTCCGACCAATCACTTCAAATTTCACACAGAAAAAGGTTAATGTGGGGACCAACTCCTATGCTGTAACTTTCGAGATTCATACATAAAATATTCCGGCAGACTAAGTAAACTTATCATCCCACATATCTATGAAGTGTCATTTAGTTCAGCATTACCTCAAAAGCCTGGCTGACACTGAAATCCCCTATCTTTACTGTCCCATCGCGAGTAATCAACAGGTTATCAGGTTTTATATCCCCGTGCACTATATTCTGCAATTCAAACATTAGAAGAATCACCATATATACATGGTCAAATTGTTTCAAAGCATGTTAAACGAATGAGTGTAACCATCTACAAAAAACGTAGTATTTCAAGCATGTTGGATAATAAGTTTTTCATCCATGCATATTTAATAACACGTATTTCTATTGGGATGTGAATAGTAGTTGCAGACAACATTAAACTAGAACGTCAAAATTTAAAGCTTCACACACAGAAAACAAAACTAACTTGAAAAGCATTAAGGATAATTTGCAACAACCTTTAAGTTATACAAGTAAAAAAATTGCAACAGTATATAGTTCTGTTATCCCATTCCTAAAAATATATTTTTTATAAAAAAAATAAAAAATAAAAAATCATTAAAATGTGAAATAGATACATGAACTAAACAAGCTGAGATTGGGAAAACCACAAGCGTAGCAAGAGTTTTTTTATTTTTGAAAAATAGCGAGTTGATTCAACACAAAATGATTGGTTGAGAGATAGTACATGAGCATGAAGATATGTTAATCCCGAGACTATATCACGCATGTATTTCCTAGCGGTTTCTTCACCTATGGCACACTGTCGACCTGAACCCTCACAAACCCATTTGCCTTCCACATATTCCAGTACTGTACAAGTAAACATTAGCAGTTAAGCACAGAACATAGCATAAAAAGGATTCATATTCAAACTTAAGGCTCAAACATATATGTAGCAAAATAAATAAGAATAATCACGAGTACCCATGTAGAAGTCATCTGACTCTGGGTCATCAATCACCTCGATGAGATTAACTATATTAGGATGTTCCAGCATTTTCATGATAAGTACCTGAATGAAAATAAAGCAAGTGCACCTTTTAAACTACTGCAGGGACACTAAACAATGTCTAAAAGAAATGAGTTAACAAAGGTAATAAATCATATGGTGCACAAAACAGGAAGCAAATGCATCATAAAACCATGGCAATAAAACTGCTAAACTGGAATATAAAGCATTGGCAAAAGGACCAAATATATTCATAACCTCCAGTACTGACATATAACCATGCTACTGTCTAATAAGAACCCCAAATGACAATATATTTCATAAGAACAGTAATGGACATCTAGGAGATGCCGAGAATTATATTTACTAAGACTGACCTATATGCATGCTACCGTAAAAAAAGAAAAGTGACAATAGATTCCACAACAGTATTGGACAATTAGCAGTGTTGTTGACGGTGCATGGTGGACCATGGCGGAGAGCCAAAATCCCACCATACCGGCCGACATGTGGCGCCACCATCATTCACAAAATTGGCCATGGCAAAAAGCTAATAACCCACCACCGATATCCGCCATGGCTGATATTTGACAACACTGACATTTAGGAGCTGAAATAAAGTAGTAGTTTCCATATACTCTTCTTAGTATGTGTAGACAGGAAAATGAAGCAGTAGTCACTAGGTGATGAGCAACTTGTTGACCAGATTCGGTATATTCACACTTAAAACACATTTCTAGCCAATTATGATTTGAGATATTCATAAGTCAATACCCAGACCATGCAACGGGGAAACCTCCACTGTTTATCCAAAGAAAGATACTAGAAGAAATACCTCACGTAGAACATCAGTCATGGCAGTCTCAGATGGAGCAACTCGAAGCTTCCGTAAGTGAGACTTGTGAAAGGACTGCAGTTCAAAAGATTTAATGTCAATAAATCATCAGCAATGTCCTTATATTGATAATAACAGTAACAGTACAGATATGCAATAATGCAGTGAGCCTTTGATTGGTTTGTGTTTATTCAATTTCAATCTCTTAATATAATAGAGAGTCCACAATTGCTCAGTCACACTAGCTAGTCCAACAACCTATCTACGTCACACTTCCCTACTGTCAGGAACAGTGACTTCTGCACTGTTACAAAAAACTTTCAATTCATAAAGTGGTTTGAACTTTGAATGCTAACACTAAAGTGCCCTTACCTTAATTGCATAATGCTTTCCATCAACGCTACTTTTGTAAAGAGCCTGCAAAATGAATAATATGGAAGGGGATCAGGAAAGTAAGCTCAATGAGAAAAGAGATGGTATAATTCCACAAACACTTTACTTACCACTTTGCCATAGCTACCAGAACCAATCTTATATTCTCGAATATACTCATTTAACATCTTGGTTCCGTTTTCATCCTGAAAGAACGCCAGAATTTAAATAAAGGTTATGACAGAAATATATCCAATACACTTGAGAAGTTTTTCCTCGATACAAAAAAGAAACAACCATGTGACTCTACAGCAAGACTAACATACATGATAAATCATGACTACAAAGAAAGAAATTGCCCAAAAATATTTTAAAGTCCAACCTTAACATCAAGTCAAGTTGCCAAAATTGATTAAAAGAAATAGTCAAAAAACTATAGTTAACCTCCCTTTGACAAATTATTCTTTCGAAATTATATATCAAATAAGTTTAACACGATTTGGCTAAGGCTCTGGAAACCATATAATAATCAAAACACAGTGCAGATTTCATTTAACCAATATTGAACTCAAATCATTCATACATACATCCACACAATTCAACCTCGTCTAGATGTATCATTGTCACTAAAAACTGAAAGAAACTCGGCAAAATCAGAAAATTGATTCCCATAGTTACCTCTGATCGAACAAGTTTGTCAGTCTCCTTAACAGGAAAAGGCCTACAAATCATGCCATTCTCTGCTCTAAAGTTCAAAATATCCTCGGAACGATTGGGTAAATTTTGCTCATCACCACTGGTTGTGTTACTGGTATAGTCACCACTAAATGATACCTCATCACATTCAGTTTCTCCATCCGTCAATAGCCCTTGGGAGAGAAAATTTTTGATGCCGCCGCGGCGCTTAGTACGTGTACGTGTCGGCTTTCTTATCAACCCAAAACAACTCCAGCAGCCAATCATTTTAGTAAATGAAAAACTCCTATATTCTGCCATCAGCATCAATCTAACTCACCCCAAATGGCCAAATTAAATATCCTCCTAACAACTAACTTTTCTGCTGACCCTACAAAACATCATCAAAAGGGGTTCTCAACATATGAAAGCAAAATAAGATTTTACCATAATTATGGACAAAATATGATTGATTATGAATTGATGATTGATAATTACCTTATATATGAGAGTAAATTAAGGGCTTCAAGCCCAAGTTAACTCGGTTATTCTAAGGGATGCCATTCAGCTAGATGGAGAAAACCACTAGAGAAATTGAAACAACAACGATTGACACCCAACATTGTGATGATTTAACTCCAGTTTCTAACAAATGTTGCAGGCTCAGCCCACAACTCACAACCAATAATTCGTTGACCTTTTTTCTATGAACAGAAACAAGAAAAAAAATATTAAAAATTACACATAAAAAAGTCAGATTAATATTAAATAAACAACAATTTAAAGAGACAAAATTTACACAAATAAAAGAATATTAATTCATATTTCATACGCAATCAAATGAATAATGAAACAATTGATAAAGGATAATGATAAGATAATAAAAATGATTAAAAATTACATTTTTATTTGTTGTTATTTGATTTGTGATGGAAAATGACAGAAATTGAAGCTCCAAAAGCCTGAAATTGCAGCAGCAACAATGAACGGCCTTTGGAGTGAAAACGCGGAACCCTAATTACAAAATTCAATCGAGAAGAAAGGTGAAATTATACCCTAGAGATGAATGAAAGAAAATGAAAGGGGAAAATTGGAATTGAAATTGGGAAATGGTGAGGAGAAAATGGTGGATGCAGAGAAACCCTACGTGGAAGAAATCAATTTGAGACGAGAAAAGAGGGTTAAATACAGCAAAATATTGTGAAAATTGCAAAGCTAAAGAGGGATACAATGTAAAAAAGTCTTTTTTTTTTTGGAGGAATATATAAAAAAGTCTGATAAAAGTTTAAATTGATTAGGGGATTTTTTAACGAAGAATTACTCTAGAGTCTATTTATAAATAAATATAAGGTTAAATATTTAAAATAAATCTGTTTAAAATAAAAAATAATCTCACTTTATTTTAAAATATAATCATTTTTTTGACACAAAAATATAATCATTTTAAAAATAAATAAAATCTTGTTTCAAAAAAATAAATAAATAAAATCTTACCAAAAATAGTCCACTAATACTAGCTTACCCGACAAAAATGTCAAAATTACCAGTGTTGTACGTCATGATCGGGGTTCGAACCCCGACCACTCCATTTTATGTGTAAATTTTCAATGATTTTACTAAAAAGAAATCATAAATATATAAACCTTACCAAAAAAAAATATAAGGAAATTTTACCAAAAGCAATTTCTTTATATAAACCTCGTCTATCAACCAAAAAAAAACTTACCAAAAATATAAATGTTGTTTTAAAATATATTTTATTTAAAATTAAAATAAACGGATGGTGGGATGGGTAGGTGTAGCTCAACTGGTTAAGCTAGTTGAACTAAGGGTTAAAGAGCAAGAGTTCTATAATTCAATTTCTGACAAAAGGAAGAAAAAAAAAACTAACATAACATTGTAATAATAACAACTAACATTGCTTATAAAAAGAAAAATAATTTCACAATTGACACGAAAAAATTGCAAAGCAAAAAAATGATACAATAAAAATAAACTACACTAATATATAAACTTTGAAAACTTTTCATTCTATAATTACAAACTTTAGAAAATAGGTAAAACACACAAAATAAAATTTGTTCTCTGAATCGATATAAGATTGAACTACATTGGCTATCTACTTAAGTAGTTTAAGACTATTACTATTTGAATCAATTATTATTGAAGACAATTTAGTCCTCTATTAAAAACTAACGTATCTTAATGTTATAAATTAAGAGACAAAAATGTTTAACATTTCATAATGGATCAAATTATTTAACATTTATAATTTAAAGATCAAAATAAAATATTTTTTTAAGGGATCAAAATAAAATTTGGTTTAGGAGGAAGAAAAAGTAGCAATTGGAAAAAGTAGGAACAGGTTGGCCACGTTTGAGTAGCTTGTTGGAAGAGACTATAAAGGACTCCCATGTTTTTTTTTGCACCGATAAAGGACTCCCATGTTATTTCATTATCAAATGATAAAATACATTTTTCAATTATTATTATTACAAAGAAGATAAATTTATTTTGTTCTTTAAGTTAAGATGATGATTAATTTATTAAAAAGAATTATGATTAAATACAACTTTTTTATTATTATAATGACACAAGGTGTGAAACTTAAAAGTATGACATATTTGATATCTTTTACCGGATAATTGTATTACAAAATCGACCATTAGATTGAAAGATATTATAACATAAATCATATATATATATATGGGGTTTTCTAACTTAGACCCTAGTTAGGTCTAAGTTAGCAAGGTGCACCTTTTCAATTGGACCAAAATACTCATTCTTTTTAATTAATTAACCAAAATACTCATTAGTAGACGCAGATCCAGTGTCGCGCGCGTACCGAAGGACCATGGTTACAGACCGTTGATTTCCATCAGACAGCCAAGATCTGATCTCATCAAGACTGTCTGATCAATCAGACAGCCCAGATCATCCTGATCCATCAGATTCCAGCGCCTGCGCCACACTGGATTACAAACTGGAGAGAGAAAAATTTGCTTTTTAAAAGTAGGACACGTGTCACACAATGGTTGGCTGAGCGTGATTTTTGTTCATTTAATACTTTGAACTCAATTATTTCGTTGTAAATTAATTTTTTATTTTTTTATTTTTATACCAAAATTCATAATTTTTTTTTGTCTACAAATAGAGACTTGGTTCGTTTGATTTGGACACCGGAAAAAAAAACGCAATTTTTCACTACCTTAATCTCATTTTTTGTCTACTAAATACGTTACTTGTGTGTTGTAATTTAACACGCACCACTCAACCAACTCACTGAAACCATTATACCAGGAAAATAGTAGATAATATTCTGGAACTTTTGGTATATTTTATGAAGTTTTTGGAGACCTGAAACTATTTTTAGTTAATTAAATGAGATAAAACGGTAATTAAAAACTAATGTTTGCTTCTGAAACCATTTTACTGGTAGAATGGTTGCACATAGTTGTAATCTGAAACCATTTTACTGGTAGAATGGTTTCAATGAGTAATTTATTAATTGTGTTTGCTTCTGAAACCATTTATCTGGTACAATGGTTTCAGAGAGTTGTAATCTGAAACCATTTTGCTGGTAGAATTGTTTCAGTAAGTTGATTATTAGTTATTTGCTTCTGAAACCATTTAGCTTGTAGAATGGTTGCACATAGTTGTATTCTGAAACCATTTTACTGGTAGAATGGTTTCAGTGAGTAATTTATTAATTGTGTTTGCTTCTGAAACCATTTATCTGGTACAATGGTTTCAGAGAGTTGTAATCTGAAACCATTTTGCTGGTAGAATGGTTTCAGTGAGTTGATGTAAGGTAGTGAAAAATGAGATTAAGGTAGTGAAAAATTGGGTTTTTTTTTCTGTGTCCAAATCAAACGAACCAAGTCTCTATTTGTAGAGAAAAAAAATTATGAATTTTGGTATAAAAAAAAAAATAAAAAATTAATTTACAATGAAATAATTGAGTTCAAAGTATTAAATGGAAAAAAATCACGCCCAGCCAATCAGACAGCGACACGTGTCCTGCTTTTAAAAAGTAGATTCTTCTCTCTCCAGGGTGTAATCCAGTGTGGTGCACGCGCTGAAATCTGATGGATTCGGATGACAGAGGCTGTCTGATTGATCAGACAGTCTTGATGAGATCAGATCTTGGCTGTCTGATGGAAATCAACGGCCTGTAACCATGGTACTGCGGTACGCGCGCGACACTGGATCCGCGTCCATTGATGGTAATTTGGTTAATTAATTAAAAAGAATGGGTATTTTGGTCCAACTGAAAAGGTGCACCTTGCTAACTTAGACCCAACTGGGTCTAAGTTAGCAGCCCCCTATATATATATATATAACATTAATCGGAAATTATTTGATATGTCAAAGAGATACATCAAAATTAACTCATTTTTTGAATATTCGTAACATGTTAATTTTGATGTATCTCATTGACGTATCAAACGATTTCCGATTAATGTTATATTATATATATATATATGATCTATGTTATGGTATCTTTCAATCCAACGGTCGATTTTGTAATACGATTATCCAATAAAAAATTATCAGATGTGTCATATAAAAAGTTTGACACCTTGGTGTCATTTGATCCTAACTCATACATAATAAGTATTAAATTATTGGTCATAGGTAGAGGTGAAAATAAGTTAGGCCAAACTAGTCTTTGTAAAGCCTGAGTCTGTTTTGTCAAAGAATCAAAGACCTGAGCTTAGTCAATGGCCTATCACAAGCTTAATTTATAAGCTTGAGTCTGACCGTTTGAGAGCCTGATGTGGCATGTTAGTCTGTTTAGAAGCTTATTTCACATAAACATATTTAAATAAATTATTATATATATTTTTAAATATATTTATGAACTAATAAACCAATGTTTATTTTGATATTTAGCTTGATATTTTAGATAATTTGACTATCTATGTCATCATATTTCAATACTAGTTTATAATAATACATTTATATCCGTTAAAAATAAATGTAGATTAATAAACTTAAACTACTTAAAAAGTTAATAGATTTATAATTTAATCAAATTTTAATATATAAACAATAATCGTACTAAAAATATTATTATATTAACTTAAATAGGTCGGCCTAATAGGTCTCAAAGACTTTTTAATGGTTTGCGGCCTGACCTTTTAGTTAAATAGACTTATAAAAAAAATTGATCTGCTCATTTAAAGAAATAACCTGACCCGACCCGAGCCTATGTAGGCTAAACCCTAAGTTATTGTAGGCCGACTTGGCTTAATTCCAACTCTAGTCATACGTTCTATGTTCGAATATAACTATGATAATGCATCGATATTCAATCGTTCTATTAAAATTATCTATTATAAAACTGTTTGATGAAAATTGTTGAGAGATTAATTTATATAATTGCACATACTTAATTTACATTTAAAAAAAAAAAAAACAAGTTAGTGGTCAAATTGTTACATGTTTGAGTTGTGAATTGTCAACAGTCAATACAAAACTATTCATTATCTCCTAGACTTATAATATTAGAGCTGTTAATTTTAGCTTTGCCAAATGTGGCTGTATTTTAAATTGAGTAGGCCCTATATAAGAAAATTTTACCACATACCCCCAAATTATATCTCTACCCTACAAATTATTTGAATTTTGAAGTACCCAAATTATCCTTCATCTTAATAAATAAATGAATACATTAAAAATATTTTTTTGCGCCACATTTGCGTACAAAAAAAGTGAAATTTATGATTACCTGTACATATTCATTATCTCTACTTTATAGAGTATGTTTTGTGCATGCGAGATAAATTTTTCACCGTGCAAATTTATTTTTGAATTTAATGAAAATGCATCAATTATATAAAAAAATAGTTTTACACGATCATCAAATAAAAAACTATCAAATTAACGTGACATGGCGAAAAATATATTTGTTATTGGTTGACAGTATAAAATTATTTTACCCTGTCAGGGCATTCATTTTTCTCTTTATTTTTACCATGAGTTTAATAGAGATGCACCGACGGTGTAAATTTTTTTTACACAGTCATCCAATAAGAAACCACCAATCCTCCATGTCATACGAAGAAAGTAGAGTGAAGTGTGTGACGTGACTAAATGCATGGTTGTCATTGGTTAACAGTGTAAAATTATTTTACACGGTGAATACATATTTTTTTTCTTTCTTTTGCCATTGGATTAACAAGTCTTCCCATTAAATTAATATTTCATGTTACATGTTATTTGATCTAATTGTGAAAATAAATTTATGCGTAATAAAAAATTTGTTTCTCATCATAAACTTCATCCATATATATAATATTGTATTTTGCCTACCCAAGAGTAATATGGGGCAACCACAAATCCATAATGTTTCTTAAATGTTTCTTAAACATACCACAATGTGCTACAAGTATTTTTGTTCTTGAAATTCCAAAACTTGCTCTTATATTCTTCAATAGTGAATGTTCAATTTGTATAAAAGCTCACAATACATTTGATGCAGATGGAAATATTAAAGATTGAAAATTTCAAAATACATCATTTTCCAACTTTAGTCCATATATACTCCATAAGTCTAATTTTTCCACTTTTCATATTCATGTTTCTCACGTTGACACATGAGTGCAACTTGTATTGCAAGTGTGCCACCATCAACATCACTATCATTTTCACCTAAAAAAAACACAAAGAAAACACCATTTTATCAAATATCTTGCATCATCATATGGAGTATGGACCACAATTTTGTTTCTTTTACTACACAAGTGGTAGTACTAAACTGTTCTAATTGACAAATTATTTTGGGATGTTCCTATAATACAATTCTAATTAGAAATAAGATGAAACATCTTACAATAGGGAGTAATCTTGGAGCAACATGTTACACATGTTTGTCTATGCACAAGTAGCTTCAACAGCTAAACACTTTGTCACTCCTTTACAAGGGTCTTCAAATATTGTTGAATACTCCAAGTCTCCAACACTACAACTTCTTGATCCAATGCAAGCCTCTTAAAAAAAAATCATTTAAGTATAGAACATCATCATACGAAAAACAAACAAAAGGATACTCAATATTTGATCACATAGTTTTGTGAATAAGGAGTTGACTTGTCCTGTTAATCATAATTATTAGTTTGTTTCTAGAATAAGAAAAATAAATCAGATATTGATTTGTTCTCATTAAATGTAATTATTTAGTGTAATTACATGTATAACCTTGTAACCTCTATATATACAAGAAATAACAATGAGAAAGGCATCAAGCCAATAATTCTTGACAAGTTTGACCAATTGTGCCTACGTCTCTGACTGCAAAGTGGCTATATAGTGATACGCCTACTTATCAGTAAACTATGAACCATATCCGACAGAATCGGTCTAGATCAGAGTGAAACATACCTTCTTTACAATTGACAGTGACTTATTGCTACTGACTAGGACACTCAAGCAATAGTGCATGTCCTATTTTTCTACCTGATTTTGTATCCGAGTTCCACAAGTCTATTCGAAGCGAGTCATCTTAAGTTATACGTGCACACAAACTTCCTAGTTGTTCCGTAGCAAAAGATATTTGTGTTCGATCGTCTTCCTTTTCCTCAAACAATACAAGAATGTTGCGGCTTGGTTTAAAAAACGATCGCGGTACATGGTATCTATGAGATGAAATTAATTCCTTAGTGACGTACCCTTTTCATTTTTTTTACGGCAGACGTATACCCTTTTCATGTTTGAACTTTTTCCATCGAAAATCTCCAAAACACACCCCACCAAACCTAGGACGGATCCAAAAAATTTAACAAGTGGGGTCAAGATAATATCTTAAACAAAAGGAGAGAGTTAAAAAATAGGTCATGTTAACCACTACACCCACTTATTAAACATACCAAAAATAAAAATAAAACATAAAGTTAATGTTGACAAAAATAACTTTTTACATTTAAATTTTTTACTTGTGTAGCCCCGACATATAAAATTCATTCTACGTCCCTACATATAAATTTCACCGTTTATTATCATATTTTTTCAATATTTATCCAAATATTATTTACATTATTTTTAAAATTTATTATTATTAAGATAATATTTTTTTTAGGCATATTAAGATAATTTTGTAAAAGATTCGCATCCCTACATAATATAATCTTAAGTAAAATATCTCCCAAACCCATAATCTTTTTTTTGGGATATATTTTGCATGCATGAAACAAGGACTCCCATTCTCCACAAACCCTAGAATGGACGACTCCAATTGGCGAAAGAGAGATCGAAGTTCCGAACGTCACCGCGATCACCACCGTCCACCGCCATCATCGATCTGACCGGAATGTCAAACACGATCACAAAATCAGAGACAGAGAAGACCGAGAAGGAATCAGAGATAGAGATAATAAGGTATACGACAGGGACGAAAGAGAGGGTAGCAAAGTTAGGTCTAAATTGAACTGCGATGAAGAGAGGGAAGCCTCTCCCAATCACAATGCATCACCACAAAACGTGAGATTCTTTTATGCGTTTGTTTTATTTGATTAATTCTATAGTTTTGTGGTTATAATTGATTAATTACTTTATAGGCTACGAATTCTTGATTACATAGTATTGCTTTTGATTTAGAATCTCACTTGAAACCCTAGGTGTTCTTTTTATGCTTTTTATATCTTCCATTAACTGTTTACTAGATTAGAATGAGGATGCTGATGTACCCTTGAGCTTAGCTCAGTTTGTAGTGACATTGCATATATTATGCTAGAGCTGTCAAAACGGGCGATCCGGCCAAATTCGGGCCAGCCCGGTCGGGCTTCATCGGGCTGGGCTAAAAAGCCCGGATAAAAAACGGGCTACCAAAATTAGTGTCCGAATCCGGCCCGATACGGGTTGTCAGCTTTCGGGCTGCTTTTTTTTTTTTTTTTTTTTTTTATTTTATATTTAGTGCTCAAACTCAACATTATAAATATGATCAATAATTTTTGCGCGTCCCTACAATAATAATTCCCGCGCGCCATATTTTTACTCATCCGCTATCTACGATTACTCATCCCCTACCTATGAGTTTCTCGCGCCCTATATTTTTACTCATCCGCTACTTACGAGTTTCTTGCGCATCATATTTTTACTCATCCACTACCTACGACTTTCTCGCGCGCCCTATTTTTAGTCAGCCGCTACTTACGTGTTTCTTAGGTGCCTTATAATTTATATTACGAACTAAGTTCAAATCATCCAAAACAAATTATTATTTTTTATTTTAATTTTTCGGGCTTGTGGGCCGCCCGTGGTCCATTCGGGCTAGCCCATATTTTAATCGGCCTTTATCGGTCCGGGCTAAAAAACCCGGAAATAATTCGGGCTAGTATTTTCAAGGCCCGAGCCCGGGAAAAAATCGGGCTTGGCGGGCCGGCCCATTCGGGCTAGCCCATTTTGACAGCTCTATATTATGCAGAGCCGGGGTTCGAACCTCTAACACTCCACTTATTAATCTTTAAGGTGAAAATTCTAGCCACTAGGCTACTTGACAAACAAAAAAATTTAAAATAATGAGGATGTTGATATACTTGAGCTGAGAAATATATATATGATAGTTTTTTGTTGTTTATGTTTTGAACTCAATTACTTATTGTTGGTGTTACCTAATTGCTTTGGTTTCGAATATTGGACAAGAGTAATGCATTTATTGGTGTTTCATCTGTGCTATTTCAGGGCGTTGCTATGGGATCGCCTGCTGTGGTGACTGCTAGTGTGCCGGACTTAACTTTGGCCCCTCCTCTTTCCTTTCCTATCAAGGTATCATCGATTTCTACCACAAATGAAAATAAGGGTGTTAGTCTTACAATGTCTCATGAGGTTACTGGAAAATCTAGTACAGATGGGTCATCTTCAACTGCCGGAAAACCTGGAAGCCTCTCTATTTCTGCCTTAGCTAAGGCAAAGAAGGCTTTACAAATGCAAAAAGAGTTGTCGGAGAAGCTGAAGAGAATTCCTCAGGTAAATTGTCTATTGTTTCTACTCATTACTATCTTTTGTTAGCTGGATGGTTATATGATAGCTTCTTTAGGATAATGATTTGTTTCACTTTCACCACAATTATAAATCTTTCTCTGAATGGATTAAGTGCTATGCATTTTATTGTGCAGTTGAATAAAAGTTCTACCTCAAATTCGCAAGAAAGCACACATTTGGGTTCCAAGACTGAATCTGCAGCGCCCTCTCTTGGTGTCGGGGTGGTATCAAGACCTGCCAACTTAGCTTCTTCAGGGCCTGTTTCAAATATGTCAATCTTTACCACTGCTGCAAATTCTCCAGCTAGTGGTACTAGTGCTGCTGGTGTCACAACTGCGGCCAACTTTGAAGCTGTCAGCGTTCTCAGGAGCTTGCTGCCAGGATGGGATTCCGTTACGATCCACAATTTGCTCCTCTAATCAATATGTTTCCCGGCCAGGTGGTCGAAAGTTCACTTGGTTAGAGGGTCGAAAGTTCCCCATATGATAAGTTAACTTAGCCAACTTCTCAATAGTATAGGCGATTTAATGTTGATAAAATTAGACAAAAGCTGTAGTTGCTTGTTATGAATGGAGTTTGACATTCCCTTTGAAATTTCCTTTGAAATTTGAATAGCTTGTGTGTTTGAAACGAGCTATGATAGCTTGTTGCGGATAAAGTGTGATGATTCCTTTGAATGTGTGTTTGAAACAATCGCGGAGGTGGATCAATGTATTCAATAGTTTGGGCTGGTTTCATCTTAAGTGGGTTATTTGCATGATGAACACTACAATTTAGGCTGCTGATCTTAATTAGGTTAGATATAGAGATGGATGCCTATGTGATCACTTGGGTGGACTTTAACTTTATATTGTGAGTTGTTTGGGTGCAGACCTTGGGTAATATCATTTTGGATCGATAGGATATATGACTGAATAGCTTTCAGTATGAAGGGAATTTGGTGGAGCTGAAATGACGGGGGAAATAGTATTGTCAAAACATGTATAGCAACTAATCAGCGAGCTCTTTTTTTTCTTTTCTTTTCCCGTACCTTACTGACCTGTGTAAAAGGGAGGATGAGTATTTAATTTTGCATTCAGAATTAGAATTACTAGAAGAGAAGGGTTAGTTTCTGTCCAAGCAGTAACAAGAGCTTTTAAATTACTAGCAAAATATTCTGATGTGTTCAAAAGGTGATTACAAATTATTATTTTTAGTTAGGTGGGTATCTTTCCCCCAGGCTGACTGCAAAATGAATAATATGACATGAGTGGCTACATGTAAATCTAGTATTGTTTGTCTTGATGATATATTGTCTTGTAATTTAAATAGTAAAAAATTAGAAACAGAAAACGTGTAGTCTGTCTATATTGATAAATCTTCAACTAACTCTTGGAATTTTGTCAGGGACGTGGCACTTCTGCATTCTGGAAATTATGGTGACATTGCCAACAGAACTATAGATGAAGATAATCTAAAAATGAAAAAAATCACCTTTTATGTGGAGCATCCTCGCCCCATTGAACCGCCTGCTGAGCTTGCCCCTCCACCACCTCAACCTCTCAAGCTAACCAAACAGGAGCAAAAGAAACTCAAGACCCAAAGGCGTATAGCTAAAGAGAAGGAGCGACAAGAGATGATTAGACAGGGTGTCATAGAACCGCGAAAACCAAAGTTAAAGATGAACAATTTAATGAAAGTGCTCGGGACCGAAGCAACTCAAGATCCCACTCGGCTTGAGAAGGAAGTACGTATTGCAGCTGCTGAGCGTGAGCAGGCTCACATCGATAGGAATATTGCACGCAAGCTTACTCCTGCTGAGAAGCGTGAGAAGAAGAAAATGAAGTTGTTTGATGACCCAAATACACTAGGTATACTTGTGTCACTTTACAGGATTAACGATCTCTCTAATCCAGATGCTCGCTTTAAAATTGATCGTAATGCTCAATATAATCATTTGACTGGATGTGCTGTGATTTGTGATGATATTGGCGTTATCGTGGTTGAAGGTAATAGCAAGACAATTAAGAGGTATGGAAAACTAATGCTTAGACGTATCAAATGGAGTGATCTTTCAAAAGAGAAAGAAGAAACCGAAGATTCAGATGATGACAAGCCTGCCAATAAATGTGTTCTTGTGTGGCAAGGAAATATTGCCAAACAAAACTTCAACAGGTTCAGTGTTCATGATTGCATCACTGAAGCAGCTGCTCGTAAAGTTTTTGTGGATATCGGGGTTCCTCATTATTGGGACCATGCTGTCAACTATGAAGATGGCGGCGCTCCTTGAATTGTCTTCTAATTTTTTGGTCAATATTATTAGCATGCTTAGCCAGTCTTTTTGAGAGTGATTAGTTATACAATTTGTGTTAAGCGGAAATTTTTGAACACAATAAGAAATACTATAGCTGTTGGTGCTCCCTTGTTTCATGTGATGTCTACAACTATTGTAGATTTGCTAACATCATTTAGTGGTGTAAACTTTCTTCCACCTAGAACGTGTCCATTTGATATGATGATGATTGTGAGCGACATCATTTGGTTAAAACTTGAAAGTTTCGAGGC
This sequence comes from Trifolium pratense, assembly GCF_020283565.1. Classification (NCBI taxonomy): domain Eukaryota; kingdom Viridiplantae; phylum Streptophyta; class Magnoliopsida; order Fabales; family Fabaceae; genus Trifolium; species Trifolium pratense. Next base: position 52,492,228 of record NC_060065.1, on the reverse strand, counting down.
CTTTGAGATTTACTATGTTTCGAACTGTAAGATGATTTTCTTTCTCACGGAATTGTGTTAAAAAATAATTGAATATATTTTATTGCTATATATTTTATTGCTAGAATAAATATATTTGATTATTAACATGACAGTGTTTTCAACCGAAAAACAAAGCAGCTTTTCAACTGACCTTATAATCGGCAATAATCTTAATCTGAATGTGGTACTCATTTTTTCCTCGACCTTTACGCTATGTTTGGATCGATGGTATATAACGGAATGGAGGAGAATGAAACATAATGGAATGAAGTGAGACGGAATGGATCACAAAGTCTATTCCATTGTTTGGATATTCAACGATGGAATGAAACAAAATTACCACTCCATCATTTGGGAAGTGAACGGAATGAAATAAATTATAAAATTTTTATTTCATTTTTTATTTAACAAAAATGAACAGTTCTAACAATAATATATAAAAACGTTGATATGGTATCGATCAGTTCTAACAAGAACAACAGTATTGCACAGATTAAATAGAAGCATATATCCTGGACAAAACTTACATGCATTTCCATACATGCATTTCTTACTTTTCCACTCACAAAGAGGTGGTTATTTGTGTTTTTTCATTTTGAAAAAATAAAAGAAAATTACTTTTTAATAAAAAAACTACCTCTTTGTGAGAGGAAAAGTAAGAAATGCATGTATGGAAATGCATGTAAGTTTTGTCCATAATTAAATAACAAACAGAAAGATAGTCTTATAAAACTATAGTTAAATAACAAAAAGAAAGATAATCTTATAAAACTATAGTCGTATAGCAACAACAACGTTGAGTATTATATTGAATTTGAAGAAAATATCAAAATCAACTATGGATCAACGAAAGAAAAAAATTGATGGGGAGGATGCCAAGAAAAAAATTGACGGGGAAGATGTCAAGCCGGTGCAAATTGGGTAAAATGGTAATATTTCAATTATGAAGTTTCATTCCATTGGATACATCCCAAATTGGGGGAATGGAAAATTGAAGGATTGAGTGGTATTGGATGGAATTGATTTCATTGTGTTACATTTCATTCCATTCCATTCCATTCATTTCTTATAAACCCAAACAATGGAATCATATTATATACCACTTCATTTCATTTCATCCCACTACATTCCATCAATCCAAACATTGACAAGTGAATAACTGATTATTTTTTTATCTTATATTTTGAATTTTGGCATGTAGAATTGCTTATGTAATCAAAGATGTAATTTTCAAGATCATCAAATAATTATTTATGTAATCACTATAATTTGGTATCCGGTCCAAAACCTAACTTATATGAGAGATACACCAATTCCACCATTTACTAGCGGAGTCCCCTACCCCCTAATCAACAAATGAATTAACACCGGATGATTTAAACTTTAAATGTTTAGATGAGCACACTTTGAAGTCACAAGCCTTCAAAATTATATAAAAAAAATAAAAACACCGATTATTTTTAATATGTCACTTTCTTGTTTAATTTGAAATTCGATTTCATGCAAAATAAAATAAAATGTATATGATACATTTTCAACTTTAATAATGCGAAGTTATGTTGGCATTAGTGGTAATCAACAATTGTTGCAAAACAAAGCTTATTAATTCAATGATTTACTTTTTTCAAGATGATTTATGTTGAATTATGTTTTGATATCATTCAGAGCTGAATTTTGTTTTGATGTCATTCAGGCAAGAAAAGATTTACGAGCTTTAACACTATGTTTGGATGTCAAAGAAATAGGGAAGAGACAAATAGTGAAGAGAGAAATAAGAGAGAAGAGAGATATAAGAGAAATTTAATAGAAATTTTATATGGTTTGGATGAATAGAAAAGTGAGAAGAGATAAATTAATAAAAATGAGAAAATAACAAATTTACCCTTTTCTACAAGAAAATAAATTAGTTGAATGAGGGTATTATTGTAAAATTGTTTATTTCACTTCTTGTCCCACAAATCTCTCTTAATATGGAGAAATTTATTTTTGGCAGTTATTAACCATTATATTTCTCTCTTTCCTTATTTCTCTCCTCATCCAAACCATAGAAATAGCTAATTTCTTTGCTATCTCTCTCTTTCTTATTTCTTTCTTTTGTAAATCTACCTAAACAAACACATTGTAAGAGAGTTGGACGAGGTTTAAGCCGTTAGTATTTTTTGGATTATGGAATGCTTTTAACTTGTTTCAAATTCTCATGACAGATTGGGAGGGGAGTTGAATAATTCCTTCTCCTTCAACAATAGATAACCCTAAAAATTACAAATCAATAAAACATATTATGTTCAACTAAAAAAAGTTAGCGTAAAAATAACGGTGTTAGTAGGAAAGGGGGTGTTTGGGCTGATTTCATCTTAAGAAATTTATTCTCCAGCTCCTTCTATGTCTAGATCGTTCCGCTTGGCAAGCATTGTAACCACTCCTTGGCCATACCTGTCAAAGAAAAAGCAAATAGTCAAAGCTTTTTCTGATCTTTAGTGATGTGATCAGGTACCTTTTGTATCTGGCAGGTTTCTGAGAATTGAGTCAGGTGATCCCATGGATCTTGATTCGTGCGTCCATCGAACTGATTCTCTCGTAACCCTGCGAGAACATTCCCTTTAATATCGAAATTAACGGGATTGACCAAAAGCAGACAAATACATGAAAATACAGAAGTACAAGACCAAGAAGCAAAAATGGGAGAAAAATGCATACTCATCGTAGTCACGATGAGAAGCCATCGTAGCATGATGGATTTGTTTTAAATCTGAAGAACCGTCTTGCATCGCACCACGATACGATCCATTGTAGCCACGATGGGGCACAATGGAAATAAAGCCCGGTCCAAAAATCTATAAATAGAGTTCTCCTTCACAATTATAAATTCAGAAAAACTGAGAGTTATCCTGAGTTGGGAGCAAAAAGCAAGAGTTAGGAGAACTCTTAGGAAGAGGCAAGGAGAGCTCTACATCTCCGAGGCTTAAGGTTATTTTCTTTCTTGTCTTTAAGTTTTATACTTCTAGGCTAGGGCAAGTAGAGGAACTCCCTTAGGATTGCTTGAGAACATGTAATATGGTTGTCCAACATTGTATCAATTATTATTTCAGTTATTATTTATTCGCTATCTTGCTTTAATTATTCGTTCATAATAAAGGCCACGTTATTGAATGAACTTTTAGGGTTTAATACATCTAGCACACCACTAGAGGCCCGAAAATATAAGATACAACATTTAACATAAATATTGGGGACCATTAAATTCAGTACCCGAGGTTAGAGCTATAAATTAATAGAACTTAAATTCTGCATGAAATCCATTATTGATCTACCGTAGGTAAAACGTGACATAAATAGGCTTACCTTACTAAAAAGATTTATTGATAACGATTCAGATTGCAATAGAAGAGTTGAATTACCGATTTCAAAAGATATTAATTTGCCGAATGAAACTGGAATAATATGCAGATATAACGCTATTTAGTATTTACCAAGCAAGACTAAGGAGTGAATCGAAAGTACCTAGCCACCTCTTTATTTTTATGTCTTTTATTTATCAGTCCTTTATTTTAAGCTGCTATTTAATTTCAGTCAAACCTTTTCTAAACAAATAAAGCGAATGCAACACTTACTTTGAAATAAAGATTACTAAAATAGATTAGTCGACTTGACACGATCCATGTGGATACGAACTCATTCTAGACACCTAGAATGTGAATTCTAGACACCTTTACTTTTCTGTCTTTTATTTTATTGTCTTTTATTTATTCTGCTTTCTAGTTTTAGATATTTACTTTCAGTCAAAACCTTTTTAAACCAACAAATCTTGTGGATACGAACTCATTCTAGACACTTAGATTGTGAATTATTACTCGATGAACAACTGATCCACTTGCCAGACTGCAGTCACCCATGGGAGAAAATTGATAGTGGAGATATACACCAAGAAGTTTAAGTGACCGAATATTATAAAAATTATGCAACACAGACCATCCATGTGTTAAATATATATTCCCATTAATTTTTTCAACTAAAACATCAAATTGATTTTCGTTTGAATCAATTAGTGTAGCATAATGATTTACACTGTCACAAAAATCTGATGAAATTTTTTTTGGTAACATGACTGCGCCCTAAAATAAAATCAGTAAAAATGTTAAATCGTTACCAATGTGAAATAATCAAATACGTTAATTTGAAATAATATGTATACTTACTTTATCAAGGTGAAATTCAACATAATAAGTTTGATATTTGATCTGACAATGATTTACGTACTTTTTTTTTTTTGAAGAAGCTAAATTAGCCCACCCAAATTGGAAATACAAATTTGTCAAACATGTGAATCGAACCCACCACCCTTGCTTACAACAAAGTCTTTTAACCACTAGAGCATCTGCTCCAATTGTATGATTTACGTACTTATCTAACTCAGTTATTGGATTTGGATCAAATGGTGTTATTTGTTTAATAAAAAAATGAAATAAAGTCAATAAATATAAAACGCGGCGAGAATGAATAATTAGAACATATAAAAGAGAGAATAAAGCAATAAAAAGCTCTTAAACAACGTAGCGCAAGTTGGGTTTTGAAACGCGGCGAGAATGAATAGTTAGAATATATAAAAGAGAGCATAAAGCAATAAAAACCTCTTAAATAATGTAGAGCAAGTTGAGTTTCGAAATTTTGATCAGCCATATGTTTTTAATAATTATTTTATATTTGATAAAAAATTGAATTTGTATAAAAATAATTTGAATCTGGAATACATACAAAAAATATTTGGTTTTGTAGATAAAAAAAACGTAGGATAACTAACAAATAAAGTGGGGTAATTTTAATTTGGGTTACATACAAAAAATTGGATTTGTAGATAAAAAAAAGTGGGAGTTTATGTAGATAAAAAGAAGAAAAAAAAAACGTAGGAGAAGTAACAAATAAAGTGAGTAATTTGAATAATTTGGGCTACATACTGTGAATATATGCCTTAACAAGAACATTGTGATTTTGATGATTGACAAAAGAAGTCTAAGAATGACAATGATGCAAAAAGCGAAAAAGATGATCAAGCTTTCAAGACTTGGTTTATAGAATTATATAATCCATGTTTTTTAGGATCCTTATGTGAGAAGTAAAAATAACTGTCATGAAAATATAACACACACTCACAGTAATTTTTACTTAATTGTGATTTTGCATAAAATTAATTTTGCATAAATTCTTTGGAAATTGCATTTTTTTTTATCTCTTTAAAAATATTTTTAAGCATGCTTTTGAACAAGGTCATAATTATATTAGAGCAAAGGAATTGCTAGCTTGTTACTAAACGTGATCATGATTTAATTTCTTGCTACAAAAACATTTATGCAAATAATCAATTAGCCAATTTTTGTTTCAACGTTTTCCTTTTAATGCTAATTGATTATTATGATCAGCAAATGAGGAAATAATATATGACATTAATCCATGATCTGCATTAAACAAATTCTAGCCGTTGTGCATTATATTATTTAGGCATGTATTTTTTATATGGCATATTGGATGGAAATTCGTTTTCAATGACATTTAGTGATCATGCAATGGATTATCACATTGTCCATTAATTTTTTAACGGCAATTTTCTAAATTTAATTGGCTAACGGCTAAATTATTTTCATTTGCACCTCACTCATATTTTTCTATATAAATGGGTGCTTTGTGGCAAGCTCGAACTAGAACTGAATTTTGCATCAAAATCATATCGAAAATAATACTCATCAGTGTCTTAATTTTTACACTTACTAATATATTATCTTGAAAGCTCTTTTATACTACATAATTTATCTTGTAGTACTTGTGCTTCAATTTGTTATATCTAGACATTTGGTGTAATCTTTCAATTATTGTAATCTCTATTATATTAGGTGTGTTCCCAAGATTTTCAAGAAATGTGATATCTCTTGGTTTAGAGGCTTTTACATAAGAGAGGTGCTATTCCATTATTTGTGTTGAGAGTTCTCGGTTGTAAAGGTTATTAGCTTATCCTATTATAAAAGTTTAGTTTAGTGAAATCTCGATGTGCTTTTCTTGAGGACTGGTGTAGGCCCTTTGTTTTTGGCCGAACCAGGAAAATTTCTGTGTTTTGCTTCTTACCCTTTCATCTCTTTTATTTCTCTCTGCAAATTATTTTATTTGTTTAAAATATTTTAAGTACTTATCTTTAATCATTTTTTGAGTACACAATTCACCCCTCCTCTTATGTCGTTTGGAGTCACTTGACCAACACATACAAAAAATTGGATTTATATATAAAAAGAAAAAAAAAATGTGGGATTTGTAGATAATAAAAAAATGTGTCAGATGATATAAGACAATAAATATATATTGGATATATCGATGTCCATTTAATAATTAATTTTTATTTAATAAAAAAATAAAATTTGTAAAAAGAGAAAAGAAGAAAAACCCAAAGCCACTCCCCTCATTGCAGCACATAGCTCAGCTTCAAAAGATGAAGCAAAACCCAAAGGTTCAGCAAAACAATAAATCTTCAACTAACTTTTTGGAATTTTGTCAGGGACGTGGCACTTCTGCATTATGGTGACATTGATAACAAAACTTTAGACGAAGATTAACCAAAAATGGAAAAATCACTTTATGTGGAGCATGCTCGTCCCATTGAACCGACTGTTGTGCTTGTCCCTACACCACCTCCATCAGTCAACTCATTATATTGAGCATTACGATACACTTTAATGCGAACTTAATCCTGTAATGTGACACCAGTCAACCCGGTGTATTTGAATCATCAAACACTCAAATATACCGGATAGACTTGTGTCACTATACAGAATCAACTCGCATTAAAATTGATCGTAATGCTCAATACAATCAGTTGACGGGATGAGGTGGTGGGGCAAACTCAGCAGTCGAATCAATGGGACAAGCATGCTCCACATAAAAGGTGATTTTTTTTTTTCAGTTTATCTCCGTCTACAGTTCTGTTGCCAATGTCACCATAATTTCCAGAATGCAGAAGTGCCACGTCCCGGACAAAATTCCAAAAGTTAGTTGAAGATTTATCAATATACACATACTACACGTTTTGTTACTAATTTTTTTAGTATTTAAGTTTAATTTAAATAACAAGACAATATAATTATGCTAGTAATTTAATTTAAATAACAAGACAATTTAATTTAAACACCGCAGAATATTTTGCTAGTAATTTAAAAGCTCTTGTTACTGCTTGGATAGAAAAAATAACCCTTCTCTTCTAGTAATTCTAATTCTGTATGCAAAATTAACCAGTAGTCCAAATAAAGCATGAACTTACCACCACTCAACTTCTGGAATTGGATCCTTCAGCTTTTCTTTCATCACAACTCTCTGTAATTTCTATTAGTTCGGATTTATATCTGGAGCAGCTTTTGCCTTTGCTAGTTGTGCTTGTTTCTCCATCCAGGGAATCTCATATGAACATATAAAATGGAAGTAAATGATTTCATGAAGCTCTAAGGATAAAATAGAAAAGGAACGATTCTGGAACGAGGAAAGGGTCAGGATCTTTGCTTACCATTGATCAAGGGTGGTTTAATGAGAGAGAACAGCAGTATGCATAAGCAGAGTTCTTCTGCTGGTCTCGCTAGGGCGAGAACCACACTCGCTAGGCGAGCTGTTCTGCTTCCAAAACGCAGCTTTTGCTGCAATCTTCTACTTCCAGCCGAAGCCATGCTCTTCCGGTCATTGCATGACTCGTATTTGAGAAGAAAATCATGCATGCAAGTACCAATTTTGGAATAGATGAGCTCGTGAGTTTCTAAAATAAAAGGGAATGGAACATTGAATGGGGTAAGAAGAAAGTCTTGTAATCTTACCCTTAAATTCTGAAAAATTGGTAGCTCCTCTCCATATCTACTTCTCCATCACTTGACTAGATGAGTTAATTTGAGAGAGGGGGGTTTGATGATTAACTTGCCATAACATGACTAGAGAAAAAGCTTAACTTTTGCAACTTCTATTAATGTTTCCAAAGATCATGTGTTTGCTAGAGGTTACATGCAACACTTATGTTTATGAAAAGGAAGCTTGGATTAAGAAAATGGTGGAATCTTGGTGTTCTTTGCGTGAGGAGAGATATGAAGGTGTGGGGTTTGTGTTGTTGTTGCTGAAGGCGTGAGAGAGAGAGAGAGATTGCTTATGCTACCAATTTCCTTTCATGAGTTGGAAAGTTGAATAGTAGTGGTTGGACTTGGTCTTCCTTTATAATAAATAAATAAATGGGTCCCTCGACTCTTGTGTTGTTGTTTGATCACGTGAGAGAGGGGGAAAGGACGGGAAGGATTGGTTTCACTTTACTGACTAGTGTACTTTTATTTCTCTTAATGTCCAAGTATGGGTCCCATCCAAACTAGCCTTGTTGTTGTTTAACGTGAAGGAGAAGAAAGAAAAGAAGAGATAATGACTTTGATTTTATGTTTCTTTTTCTTTCCATTATGCTATTGGTTTAGAAAGAGGTGGGTTGTTGAATGTCAGAGAGAAGCACGTGAGAGTAGGAGAAAATGTTGAAAAATTATGCTGACTTATGTTGGAAATAATAATAGCAAAAGCACATATAAATGATATAATAAGATAATTTGAAAGAAACAAAGTAAAGGGCAAGTAATTAGAAGCGAAAATAACAAAGAGATACCTCTTCGACTTTATTGATTCAGCATCTTTTGACCATTTTCGTTCCTCCACAAACAGAAAATTTGCCCTTAATGTCCAAGTATCAAACATAAAACAATATAATTACTAATATTTACAAATAATATAATAAAGTTTTTTGACGATTAAATTTAATTCATATAAAAAAATATAATAAAGTTAATTATTATAAAAATATATAATAAAGTTAATTACTATCAAATTTACTAAATTACCATAAATATTTATAATAAATTTTTTAATTTAATTGTTGTAATTGTATTTTTATTCCACTAAAAATGCAAAATCTTAATCAACATAATGTGACACAAGTGGTAGATACTTGGGTCGTTTAACTATTTGATCCTGAGTTCAATCTCCGACCGGTGCGTATGGAGAAACATTTGTTGAAAAATGTCAACTCCTTAAATAGATCTCAATTATCTCGAGTGGATTAGTCTCTGCAGTTGCGCGCGGATGATAATTTGGTTTACCAAATAAAAATATGCAAAATCTTAATTAAATTACTCTATTATATATATCTACTCTCAATCTTTTATTTATCTTTTAAAAGGAAACTTTGCCCTAAGTAACCATTGTGCTGATGTGACATTCTATAAAAAATTCATAATTTCTATTATTAAAATAAAATTTAATAATATTATTATCATATCACTTTTAATTAAATTAATTAAATTGAAAGAAAAACCAATTAAGTATAGGCTGGAATTATGATGCTGCAAATGGTCAACTTTTGTTCTACCAAAAACGACATAAATCTAATGGCCAGCGCTTACGTTCTTCTTCTCCGATGAGTGATACAAACTGGGTGGGGTGGGATCCAGGTTGGGTGCCAGAAATTAGGGGGGATTGGGGAGATTGGCAGGACGTGATGCCGCGACGACAGAAAGGGTTGCGACAGGAAGATCGAGATCAGGACGGACAACGGTGGAGCTCACGGCAAAAAGGTACATAACAGGGTCAGGTGCGCGATTTCTCACGAACTGGTTATGGTTATGGTTTTGATGATCGATGGGAATTTCATGACATGAACAGATTAAGTGAAAGGGGTTTGTGGTTCATGTCTGTCGGGACAGGGCGATATTTGGCTGAGACTGATTTGGAATTGGTTCACCATAGGAGCAAGGTTCAGGTTGAGGATGATGTTGCAGGTGCCAGGTCCGGGTTTAAGCGGTTTGTCACGTTTTATTTTACGAACTTTCCTGAACATATCTCGCTTTTATTTGAGAAAAGCTTTTGAGGTCTATGGTATATTAGAGAATGTGACTGGCTAGGAAAGGTAATGTTTACGATAAAAAATATGGTTTTGTGCGATACTCCAAGGTTAGGGATGTGACGAAACTGTTGCGTGCTATTAATGACATTAGCTTAGGACAGTTTCGCATTTGGGCGCGAGTAGCACGGTTTGACAAAGCTTATGATGGTGGGGAAGACAATGGGTTGAGGGAGAATGGAGGAGGTGACGTTGGGAGTTATGGAGGAAGATACGGGAGAGAAAAAAATAAGCAAGGGTGAGGGAGAAAAAATAAGCATGTGTGAGGGAGATAAAATAAGCAAGAGTCAAAATCGGAACACACAGTAGACCACGACGACCATGACCTTAGTCACCATGTTGATATGTTGGTGGAGAAATTAGCATATAACTTAGTGCGTGTTGAGGGGCTTGAGGATGTTGACGAACTTATGGGGAACAGAAGGCTGCTGATAGCGAGCCTACATTCTTTGCAGCGAGAAGTTTCTGTTCCCAAACATCACATAAGCGACACAGAGAATGTTCTTTTACTGACATCCCCTGAAAATGAAGTCTTGCACAATACTCATGAGTTACCGATGATTTACCCCTTGGAGGGTACGGCCGAACAACCAAAGCAAAGTGGCCCTATTCTTAGTCGCCGAAAGCGACATTTATTGTGTCCCCCTTGTGGAGGACATCCTGTGTTGTCTGGGCCTTCGAGCATAGAATGGCTCAACGATCATAACCACTGCGATGCGGGCATTATTTTCTCGCCAAAAAAGACATTACAAAACAAGATATTCCATTTAGGGTATTTGGGAGAGAGTCAAAGAGGATCGCAGAGAGGTCCTTAGGAAACTGGAAAAAAAGGTCAGAAAGCGAGGTGGCAGGAGCCGAACTAACAAATCTGCAGGGGTGGTTTGTCTGGATAGGTCAGGCTCGGGTTCTTCTGTGGCTGCAGTTAATAAGGACTAGGAACATTGGGTGGTGTTGCATGGGGATGAGAAGGTGGTGAGGGATGATGTGAGGGAGATTGGGCAGACCATAAGTGTAAATTTTAATGGCGCTTCGGCAAATATGTTTAGTGTGTTGTCGGGGGGGGGGGGGGGGGGGGGGGGGGGGGGGGCAAAGAAATTGGTTAATGCGATGGAGGGAGAGGGGGGTGGAGGTGACGGATGAGGGATGTCGAGATGCACTATGAAGATTCTATCTTGGAATGTGAGGGGGTTAGGTGGGTTGGATAAAAGGATGGAGGTGACGGCTGGTTTCTACAATCTCAGGAGGAGTTCTTTTTATTTAATGTCTACGCGCCATGTGAGAGCAATGCAAAGGTAGTCTTTTGGGACACGTTGACGGGGAGGTTACAACAGTTGGATGGGAAAAAAGTGTGTTTGCGAGGATTTTAATGCGGTCCGGTCCGACGAGGAGAGACGTTCTGTGAGTCAAGGACTGAGGTCGCACGACTACCTCTCTTTTAATCAGTTTATAGATAATAATGACTTGGTAGATTTACCGTTGTGCGGTCGTAGTTTTACTTGGTATAAGGGTGACGGCCTCTCAATGAGCCGACTTGACAGGTTTTTGCTCACAGAGGAATGATGTTTAACTTGGCCTAATTGTATACAGCAGGCACAATTGCGGGGACTGTCTGACCATTTCTCTTTGTCTTTGTCAGTGGACGAGGAAAATTGGGGTCCCCGGCCCTTGCGAATGTTGAAGTGCTGCCAAGACATACTTGGTTATAAGCAGTTTGTGATTAGTAAATGGTAATCCTTATCTGTAGAGGGTTGTGGTGGCTTTGTGCTAAAAGAAAAATTGAAACTTTTGAATGTATTGGGAAGGATCGATTCTTTGAAGGTTTTGTTGTCAGCTTTGGATTGTAAAGGAGAAGCGCAGGGGTTGACTAAGGACGACACCGTTGAACTTTATGCCGTCACATCTGATATTCACTCGTTGACCCGTATGAATACTAGCATTTGTTGGCAGCAGGCACGACTTATGTGGCTTCATGAAGGGGATGCAAATTCTACGTATTTCCATTCTATATTGACGAGTCGCCGACGACGAAATGCTTTGTCCTTAATTATGGTGGACGGTCAGAGGGTGGAGGGTGTGCAACCCGTCCGCCAAGCAGTTTTCTCACATTTTTCCTCTCATTTCAAGGCAGTTCACGTCGATAGACCACAGGTGGATGACTTCAGTTTAGTACTTTGTCTCCTTCGAAAGTGGGGAGTCTGGTTAAACCTTTTTCAGTCGACGAAGTGAAGGCGGCAGTGTGGGATTGTGATAGCTATAAGAGTCTCCGACCAGATGGTATTAATTTTGGTTTTCTGAAGGAGTTCTGGTCCGAGTTGAAAGGAGACATCGTGAGGTTTCTTTCGGAGTTTCATCGAAATGGCAAACTGACCAAAGGCATAAAATCTACGTTTATAGCTCTTATACCGAAGGTTGACAATCCACAAAAATTGAATGATTTTCGGCCTATCTCTGGTGGGCAGCTTGTATAAGATTCTAGCAAAGGTACTTGCAAATAGGTTGCGACATGTTGTGGGCAGTGTTGTTTTTGAGGTTCAGCCAGCATTTGTGAAGGAAAAACAAATTCTTGATGGGATTCTGGTAGCAAATGAGATGGTGGATGATGCCCGCAAATATCGGAAGGAACTTGTTTTATTTAAAGTTGATTTCGAAAATTCGAAAAAGCGTATGATTCGGTGGATTGTGAGTACTTAGATGATGTTATGCGTCATATGGCCTTCCCGGTCTTAAAGAGTGTGTAGGCACATCCACAACATCGGTGCTTGTTAATGGTAGCCCCACGGACGAGTTTCCAATGTTGCGTAACCACTTGATGCCAGAACAGATAAGGGCAAATTAGCAAATTGGCTACTAATCAATTTTAATATATTAGAAGATTAGATTAGATTAGATTCAAAGTAGATTTAAAGAAATTATTTTTAAAATTTATAAAAAAAAATTGAGAATAAACCGATGTTGATATGTGGTATAAATACTATTGATTCTAAAACTAAGCTGAAGTGATTCTCAAAACCTAATTCTTCATCACGATAGAAAGGGAGAGAGAGAGAATAGAGTATCTCCCAAACTCTAGAATGGACGTCACCCCCGATAGGCGAAAGAGAGTTCGACATTCCGAACGTGACCGCGATGACCTCCGCCATCATCGATCTGACCGGAATGCCATACCTGTTGTGGTGTCTGCTAGTGTGCCAGACTCACAAACCCATTTGCCTAGTAGTTTCTTCACCTATGGCACACTATCAGCCTGAACCCTCACAAACCCATTTGTCTTCCACGTATTCCAGTACAGTACAAGTAAACATTACCAGTTAAGCAGAGAACATAGCATAAAAAGGATTCATATTCAAACTTAAGGCTCAAACATATATGTAGCAAAATAATCATGAGTACCCATGTAGAAGTCATCTGACTCTGGGTCATCAATCACCTCGATAAGATTAACTATATTAGGATGTTCCAGCATTTTCATGATAAGTACCTGAATGAAAATAAAGCAAGTGCACCTTTTAAACTACTGCAGGGACACTAAACAATGTCTAAAACAAATGAGTTAACAAAGGTAATAAATCATATGATGCACAAAACACGAAGCAATTACATCATAAAACCTTGGCAATAAAACTGCTAAACTGGAATATAAAAGCATTGGCAAAAGGATATTCATATCCTCCAGAACTGACATATAACCATGCTACTGTCTAATAAAAACACCAAATGACAATATATTTCATAAGAACAGTAATGGACATCTAGGAGATGCCGAGATTTATGTTTACTAAGACTGACCTATATGCATGCTACCGTAAAAAAAGAACAAGTGACAATAGATTCCACAACATTATTGGACAATTAGCAGTGTTGTTGACAGTGCATGGTGGACCATGGCGGAGAGCCGAAATCCCACCATACCGGCCGACATGTGGCGCCACCATCATTCACAAAAATTGGCCATGGCAGAAAACTAATAACCCGCCATCGATATCCGCCATGACTGATATTTGACAACACTGACATTTAGGAGCTGAAATAAAGTAGTAATTTCCATATACTCATCTTAGCATGTATTAGACAGGAAAATGCAGCAGTAGCCACTAGGTGATGAGCAACTTGTTGACCAGATTCGGTATATTCACACTTAAAACACATTTCTAGACAATTATGATTGAAGATATTAATAAGCCACCATGCAACGAGGAAACTTCAATGTTTATCCAAAGAAAGATACTAGAAGAAATACCTCACGTAGAACATCAGTCATGGCAGTCTCAGATGGAGCAACTCGAAGCTTCCGTAAGTGAGACTTGTGAAAGGACTGCAGTTCAAAAGATTTAATGTCAATAAATCATCAGCAATGTCCTTATCTTGATAATAACAGTACAAACAAGCAATATTGCAGTGAGCCTTTGGTTGGTTTGTGTTTATTCAATTCCAATCTCTTAATATAACAGAGTCCGCAATTGCTCAGTCACACTAGCTAGTCCAACAACCTATCTACGTCACACTTCCCTACTGTCAGGAACAGTGACTTCTGCTCTGTTACTAAAACTTTCAAATCATAAAGTGGTTTGAATGCTAACACTAAGGTATCCCCCTTACCTTAATTGCATAATGCTTTCCATCAACGCTACTTTTGTAAAGAGCCTGCAAAATGAATAAGAAGGAAGGGGCACAGGAAAGTAAGCTCAATGAGAAAAGAGATGGTATAATTCCACAAACATTTTACTTACCACTTTGCCATAGCTACCAGAACCAATCTTATATTCTCGAATATACTCATTTAACATCTTGTTCCCGTTTTCATCCGGAAAGAGTGCCAGAATTTAAATAAAGATTATGACAGAAAGATATCCAATACACTTGAAAAGTTTTGCCTCGATACAAATAAGAAACAACCATGTGATTCAACAGCAAGACTAACATACATGATAAATCATGACTTCAAAGAAAGAAATTACAAAGGGTGCAGATTTCATTGCCATATAATAATAAAAAACACAAAGTTTAACACAATTTGGCTAAGGCTCTGGAAACCATATAATAATAAAAACACAAAGGGTGCAGATTTCATTTATCCAATATTGAACTCAAATCATTCATACATCCACACAATTGACAATTCAACCTCGTTTAGATGTTTCATTGCCACTAAAAACTGAAAGAACCTCAGCAAAAACAGAAAACTATGATTCCCATAGTTACCTCTGATCGAATAAGTTTGTCAGTCTCCTTAACAGGAAAAGGCCTACAAATCATGCCATTCTCTGCTCTAAAATTCAAAATATCCTCAGAACGATTGGGTAAATTTTGCGGCTCACTATAATCTCCACTGGTTGTGTTACTATTACTAGTATAGTCACCACTATATGATACCTCATCACATTCAGTTTCTCCATCCGTCAATAGCGCCCTTGGGAGAGAAAATTTTTTATGCCGCAGCGGCGCTTAGTAGGTTTACGTGTCGGCTTTCTTATCAACCCAAAACAACTCCAGCAGCCAATCATTTTAGTAAATGAAAAACTCCTATATTCTGCCATCATCAGCATCAATCTAACTCACCCCAAATGGCCAAAATAAATATCCTCCTAACAACTAACTTTTCTGCTGACCCTATAATAAAACATAAATAAATCTCTAGTATAATTACAAAATTCAATCGAGAAGAAATTGAAATTATTTATACCCTAGAAACAAAATTCAAAGCTTCAGGATCGGCTCGTGTCGTGTGTTTGTTGCTCCTTCAGTTCTGGTAGCTGAAGCCTTAGCTATTAGAGATGCACATATCCTTGCGTATAACCTGAATTTTTCTCATATTGTGGTGGAAAGAGGGGAGGGGAATTGGAAAGAGGACGGATCACTTCTATTATTAATGATATACTCATTCTAAAAGAAAGCCTTCATTAGATGTGGTTTTACCTGGGTATCTCGAAAGGGTAATAAAGCAGCTCATGTAGGAGTTGCTTCTCTGGCTGCTAATGGTTCTCTTCCATACCTTTGGACTGTCAAACCGCCGGATATTCTTCGTCTGGAGTTGTTAAAAGACAGGAGTAGAGCGATTAACAGGACTCCTTTTCCCGGCCGGCATTAACAGAAATATTTAGCATTTTCCATTATTTTTTACCTTGCATTTTTGTTAGCAAATACTAACATATTCAAATATACTTATTCAAGCAATAAAATATATAACAATTTTTCTGTGCAAAAGTTTAATTTTGTTAGAGAGTAACTGTGTGCATGAACGTGACACTCAAGCCCCATACCATTACCACAGCCGGTTTTCACTGAAACAGCGTTTAGCGAGACAGGTGAAGATTACCTGTATACCAAAAGTTGGATCAATACTACGATATTAGCATATTAAAACACAATTCTGTGAGAAAGAAAGTCATCTTACAGTTTGAAACATCGCAATAAATCTCAAAGGCCTGAAACTTTTAAGTTTTAACCAAGTGATGTCGCAGACAATCATATCAAAGGGACACTTTCTAAGTGGAAAAAAGTTTACACCACTAATTACTAAATGATGTTAGCAAACCTACAATAGTTGTAGACATCACATCATTGACCACATGAAACAAGGAGCACCAACAGCTATTTTATTTCTTATTGTGTTCAAATATCTCTGCTTAACACAAATTGTATAACTGATCACTCTTAAAAAGCCTGGCTAACTATGCTAATAATATTGACCAAAAACATTACACGACAATTCAAGCAGCATCGTCATCTTCATAGTTGACAGCATGGTCCCAATAATGAGGAACGCCAGCATTCACGAACACTTTCCGAGCAGCTGCTTCAGTGATGCAATCATGAACACTGAACTTATTGAAGTTTTGTTTGGCAACATTTCCTTGCCACACCAGAACACACTTGTTGGCAGGCTTGTCATCATTTGAATCTTCGGTTTCTTCTTTCTCACTCCAATTGATACGTCTGAGCATTAGTTTTCCATACCTCTCAATTGTCTTGCTTTTACCTTCAACTACGACAACGCTAATACCATCGTAAATCACAGCACATCCGGTCAACTCATTATATTGAGCGTTACGATCAACTTTTATGCGAGTCTGTGGATGAGAGAGGTCGTTAATCCTGTAAAGTGCCACAAGTCTATCCGGTGTATTTGAGTCATCAAACAGCTTCCTTTTCTTCTTCTCACGCTGCTCGGCAGGAGTAAGCTTGCGTGCAATATTCCTATCGATGTGAGCCTGCTCACGCTCAGCAGCTGCAATACGTACTTCCTTCTCAAGCCGAGTGGGATCTTGAGTTGCTTCGGTCCCGAGCACTTTCATTAAATTGTTCATCTTTAACTTTGGTTTTGGCGGTTCTATGACACCCTGTCTAATCATCTCTTGTCGCTCCTTCTCCTTAGCTATACGCCTTTGGGTCTTGAGTTTCTTTTGCTCCTGTTTGGTTAGCTTGAGAGGTTGAGGTGGTGGAGGGGCAAGCTCAGCAGGCGGTTCAATGGGGCGAACATGCTCCACATAAAAGGTGATTTTTTCCATTTTCAGTTTATCTTCGTCTACAGTTCTGTTGTCAATGTCACCATAATTTCCAGAATGCAAAAGTGCCACGTCCCTGACAAAAATCCAAAAGTTAGTTGAAGATTTATCAATATACACGTACTACACGTTTTCTGTTTCTAGTTTTTTTACTATTTAAATTTAATTTAAATAACAAGACAATATATATCCTCAAAGACAAACAATACTAGATTTACATGTAGCCACTCATGTTATATTATTCATTTTGCAGTCAGCCTGGGGGAAAGATACCCACCTAACTAATTTGTAATCACCTTTTAAACACCTCAGAATATTTTGCTAGTAATTTAAAAGCTCTTGTTAATGCTTGGAAATAAAAAATAACCCTTCTCTTCTAGTAATTCTAATTCTGTATGCAAAATTAACCAGTAGTCCAAATAAAGCATGAACTTACCACCACTCAACTTCTGGAATTGGATCCTTCAGCTTTTCTTTCATTACATCTCTCTCTGTAATTTCTATTAAGTTCGGATTTATATCAGGAGCAGCTTTTGCCTTTGCTAGCTGTGCTTGTTTGGCCTTCTGCTCTTTTGCTTGAGCTTCTCCAAATTTACTCTGCATGAGGCGAAATAATAATAGCAAAAGCACATATAAGATAATTTGAAAGAAACAAGTAAAGGGCAAGTAATTAGAAGGGCAAATAACAAAGAGATATACCTTCAACTTTATTGATTCAGCATCTTTTGACCATTTTCCTTCCTCCACAAACAGAAAATTTGTCCTCTTGGGGCGCATGAGCTTTGTTTTGTTGATGCCAATACTCTCGTCAAAATGAGAGTTAGAATCAGGATCAAAATCCAACACAGGTTTTAGTATTTCAAATGCATCTATCTTCTGTTTATTAATGTTGACCTGGAATCATCAGACACAGATGGTAGGGTTAAGACAATATTCGCAAATAGAAAGAGACAATAAATAAATGAGAAAAAGACAATTGAGAAAACTACACACCTTTAATGTGCTAAGGTTGCTTGGCTTAGTTACATTAACAACATTCCCATGTTCATCTATTTCCCGTCCATGGGCGTCAAGACGAAGAACATGAGCCTTGGTTGGTTTCTGAGGGATAGTAACATCTGCAGTTGTGACACCAGCAGCACTAATGCCACTAGCTGGAGGATTTACATGAGGAATTCTCTTGAGTTTCTCCGACAAAGCTTTTTGCATTTGTAAAACCTTCTTTGCCTTAGCTAAGGCATGAATAGAGAGGCTTCCAGGTTTTCCAGCAATTGAAGAGGATCCATCTGTACTAAATTTTCCAGTAACCTCATGAGACATGGTAAAACTAACACCCTTATTTTCATTTGTGGTAGAAATCGATGATACCTTAATAGGAAAGGAAGGAGGAGGGACCAAAGTTGAGTCTGGCACACTAGCAGACACCGCAGCAGGTGATCCCATAGCAACACCCTGAAACAGCACAGATGAAACACCAATAAATGCATTACTCTTGTGGAATGAATATTCAAAACGGAAGCAATTAGGTAACACCAACTCCAAGTAATTGAGTTCAAAAAAAAAATAAAAAAAATAAAAAGCTATCATACATATATATTTCTCAGTACAAGTATATCAGCATCATCATTCTAATCTAGTAAACAGTTACTGAAATCAAGAATTCCTACAGTTTCAAGTGGGATTCTAAATCAAAAGCAATACTCTGAAAGGCAAAAGTATAGAATTAAGCAAATAAAACGAACTAGAAAGGCAAAAAAGAATCTCACGTTTTGTGGTGATGCATTGTTGTCGCAATCATCTTCCATCTCTTCATCGCGCTTCAATTTAGACCTAACTTTCGTACCCTCTCTTTCGTCCCTGTCGTATACCTTATTATCCCTGGTTTTGCGGTGGCGTTTGGCATTCCGGTCAGATCGATGATGGCGGTCACCTTCGGAATGTCGAACTCTCTTTCGCCTATCGGGGATGACGTCCATTCTAGGGTTTGGGAGATACTCTATTCTATCGTGTGTGTGATGAAGAATTGGAGTATAAGAATCACTTCAGCTTTATTTATAATAATTTTTTCAAATCTACTTCTAATCTAATCTAATCTTATGTGTCAAAAAAAAAATCTAATCTAATCTTTTTTTTTCTACAAAATCTAATCTTTTTTTTTTGGTACATGTTACTCTTATGTGTCAAAAAAAAATCTAATCTAATCTTTTTTTTTTGGTTCCAAAATCTAATCTTTTTTTTGTACATGTTACAAAATCTAATCTACTATATTAAAATTGATTAGTGCCCAATTTACTAATTTGCACTTATCAATTTTAATAATGTTCCAAATTTTGTATCTTTCATTATAATTTTACTCTATTTTTTTTTTTTGAAGCATATAATTTTACTCTATTAATATGCATAAAAATAGGAATATCAAAGTTTAGTAAAAAAAAAATTATATAAGAAAGTAGAAACAATAAAAAGATTATATATGAATCTATTTATGCTTTAAAGTAGAAACAAAAAAACTATAAAGATATTATTGAATATAGAAAGAATAAAATAAATACTCATAAAAATAGGAATATCAAGGTTTAGTAAAAAAAAAAATTATATAAGAAAATAGAAACAATAAAAAAATTATATATGAATCTATTTATGCATTAAAGTAGAAACAAAAAAACAATAAAGATATTATTGAATATAGAAAGAATAAAATAAATACTCATAAAAATAGAAACATGAACAATATTATTATTTTTTATAATAGAAACATAAACAATATAATTACTAATCTATTACTAATATATTAAAATCGATTACCACCAAAGTTCCTAATTTATCCTTATTGCTTTTAACCACTTTGCAAGTTTTATATCCTTCATTGTAATTTCACTATAAAAAATATATAGAAAGAATATAAAATAAAAATTATATATATATATATATATATATATATATATATAAAATATAAGATAAATACAAAAAAAAGGACAAATATATAGAAAAAATAAAAGATAAAAAAAAATGATATGCTTAAAAAAATGAACAAAACAAATTATAGATAGAAACAAAATAGAACAATCTATACACATAAAAATAGGAGAAAAAAACAATAAAAACATTATATAAAGTTTAGTCAATAAAAAAAATTATAGAAAGAATATAGAAAAAATAAAAAGAAACCGCATAAAAATAAGAGTATAGAAATAATTAATAAAAAAAACAATACTTTATAAAAAAAAGAAACATAAACATGATTTTTTTATCAAAATAAGAAAAGAAACATAAACAATATTACTATCAAGTTTACTATTAACTAACCACTAATAATAATAAAGTTAAATAGTATCAAACTTACTAAATTATTCTAAATATTTATAATAAAATTAATAATTTTTTATTAAAAATATATATATGAGACCATTATTTATCAGTATCACTTAAACATAAAAAATTGAATAAATAATTTTACAAGAAAAAACGCAATAATTCCACTTATATTTTAACAATATTATATAATAAATTTTTAAATATTTAATTCTAAATAAATTTTCTATCTTAATATAATGACAAACTTGAATATCAAATAAAAATCACGCACGGGTCTTTCAACTAGTAATAGAATAAAGTTAATTACTATCAAATAATATAATAAAGTTTTCTCTATAAAAAAAAACTTAATAACGTTTTTTGACGAATAAAGTTAATTCATATAAAAAATATAATAAAGTTAATTAGTATCAAATTTACCAAATCATAAACATTCATAATAAAATTCTAATTTAATTGTCGTAATCGTTTTTTTGTTCTACTCAAAATTCAAAATCTTATCTTATTTAAATTTTTGCAACAATTTTTTCTACTCAATATTTTTTTTTTACTAACTCAAAATATATTAAGAAAACTAGCAAGGATCAACAAAACAAAAGGATGGGAACATAGACCGAAACTCCTTCAAGAGTTACAAAATCTAAAACTAGTAATTCCTAACTTGTTTTTGACAAATCTAGCATTAACAAAATTAGGTACAACTTGCCATGATGTAAAATTGGGAATAGAACTGCCAAAATTAGCAAGAGAATCAGCCACTTAGTTCACTTCTATGTAAATATGAGACACAATACAATTCATTTGACTGCAAAGAAGCTTCATATTGTGCAAAGAAGCTTCATATTGTGCCATCTATTTCTAAGACTCCAAGAAATATTTGAGTTGATGTTTTTGAAAGCTAGCACCACCAACAAGGAGTCAGTCTCTAGCCAAATATTTTCTCATTTCATGCTATGTGTAACGCCCCAACATTTTGGAATATATTCTTTTAATAATTTTCTTAGTTTATTTTTATTCTATGGGTACTTCATTTTGGACAGAGTACCGATACTGGGTACGTATCGAGTACCAGTACGCGTATGGTACTCCCTCGGTATGCACCGACGCCGTACCTAGTTTTTTTTTTTTTTGCAATGGGTACGCGTGTGGTACACCTGTGGTACACCAATCAAAAAAAATACACAATTTTTTTTCTTCTCCTTTTTTTCTTTTATTAGTATTTTTTATAGGAAGATTTAAGTTTTTTATTTGTTTATAATATAAAAGTAGTAACTACTACTAAAAAAACAATAACAAAGTATCAACTATCTAGTTTTTATTCATAGCAATCTTCTTTTCTCTCGAGAAAGAGAAATAATAATACTTATAATGAAAGTGCAACAAAAACGTGGGATATTCGTAGAGATAAATGAAATTTATTTAATATATAGTTGATATTCTTGAATTTGCTAGTCTTTCTCGCGGTGAACCTAACTTGAGGTCGCTCTTTTTAGTGATGATGAAGAGGGAAATCATTAACTCTTTTTGAGCTAATTGCTTTTTAATTTCATATTTTGATGTTTCGAACAATTTAAATTACTTTTAAAGTGTGCTGTGATATTTTTATGTTTAATTATTTGTTTTAATGATATAATTCTATTATTTAATATATATAATTATATTTTAAAAAAATTATAAGGACGTACTCGTACCTTAGTTTTTCAAAAAATGACGTACCTCGTACCGGTACCTGTACCGGATACCGGTACCGTACCCGTACCCGGGGAACATAGTTTTTATTGCAGAACTTATCTATGCTATAATTATATTTTGTTCTTGTCATATTTCAATTATTATTTTATTAATAATTTAGCCAGTTAATTTGATATCATCGTGAGGTTTGAGTGATAGATAAAAATTGAACTAAAAGCATTTAAATAAATGGATATCGATTAATCACGTTTTGCAAATTTGTTCCACTTCATTCTCATTCAAATTGCCACACGTTTAATTCAGTATTTAATTTTAATTAATTTAATTTAATAATAATCAATTCAATTTAATTAACACTCACCACCATTCATTTTCTAACTTTGTGCGCCCATCCCTAACCCTTCTTGCCTAAAATTATTTAAAGAGCACTTTATAGTCATTTGGACTGCCAGAGTTAAAATACTATTTTTATCTCCAATATTAGTTCATTCCATAACCGATACCATTATTATAGATTAAATTTGCTACATGCCTTATTCCCTTATTTTAACCTCACACATTTTCCCTCAATTGTTACAATTAAAAGTCACTGAATATCATTCAATCATCATTATTCTAATTAATTAATTAATCTGGACCATTCTGCTAGTTATTGTTCTGCCATATGTATATTGAGGAAGATAACAATTCTCTCCCTATTAGAAGACTCACGCCTCTCTCTCTCTCTCTATATATATATATATATATCTATCTATCTATATATATATATATATATATATATATATATATATATATATATATATATATATATATATTTATCTCAAATGACTCAGTTCCATCTATTTTCTTCTCGATCAACCTACTTCATCTTTGTAAGAAAGTATGTCCAATATTGATATATCCTTAAAAGAAAAAGCTTGAACCATACGTCGAACGAGCCATGTGTGTAACTGCAAGGGCTTCGTGTTAGAGTAGAAAAGCGCCTAAGGTAAGAGTTTTTTCCTCATACATTCATGCTACATAAGGATTTGTTGTGGAATAATAGTAAAACATTTATCACTTAATATGAACCAAATGAATTAACCCTATATATAAAACAATAAATAAATAATTGGAAATATATTTTTAATCCGTGTAATTTTGTGAACTATGATTATGCCATTATATGTGTTTACAATGTGATTATCATGTGTGCTGCCATGTTCATAATATATAGAATCAATGTGTAATACTTGATGTCGTGGTGAATACAATAGACTTACACATATACTATTATGTTTCCGGTTTGTGAGAATGTCATTTCCTTATTAATACATACAAATTAAGGGATGTAAATAAAACTATAGGGAGGACTAAGTATGTCGCAGGCAGGGGCGGACCTGTGTGAGGTTTGGTGTGGCTATAGCCACACCAGCCTAGCCCAAATATTTTTTAAAAATAATAATAATAATTTTATGAATAATTTTAAATTATTCGTACACATATTCGTATAAATATTTATGTAAATATTAGTTTAGAGTTTATTATTAATGACTGTAAGTCTCTCGATACATATTAGTTTAAATATTAGTGCAAATATTAGTTTATAGTCCACTATTAATGATTTCAATTCTTTGGTTATACACAATGTATTATTTTAAGTTATATACTTTAATCGTATAATAATCAACTTTAACTTTGTTTGTGAAAAATACTTGAATTCGTAGTATTGAGTAAAATTAACGATTGTGGCATATAAATATGAAATGACATAAAACAATAAGTTTAATTTTTTCAAGTAAGAAAATATGGGTAAGCTTTGGAATAAAAATTAATAAGTTATAAGCTAATTGAATTAGTTTATCAAAATAAACTATAAGTTAGTAAAATTTTGGGTCTATATATTTTGGTCCAAGTAGAATCTTGAGATGTATCAAACAATAGTAATATGCACGATTTCACATATATTCAATAATTTATAGTCGTTTCTTTTTTTCGAATAGAAATTTTGTGTTTTTCTGGATATAATATGTTAGTTTGTTAATTTTATTTTAATAGAAATTTTCTGAATTGTTAGTTTGTTGGTTTTCTTTTTCTAGATACACATGTTGTATTAATAATAATTTTATATGTTGTTCGTTGTTTAATTGAATTATTAAGATAACGATGAATTTTTTTAGTAATGCTTAAAAAATTTAGCCACAATGAAAATTAATGTCTGGGTCCGCCCCTGGTCGCAGGTCAGGTTGGTCTTGTTAAGGAAGTGGAGTTTCATGCATCATATAGGATGTCTATAGCAGAGTTTTTATAGGTAGCCTTTGTGGCTTGGTTTATTTTTAGCCTGTGTGGTTGGTTAATTTTTTTTTAGCCCGTGTGGCTGGTTTTACTTTTAGCCTGTGTGGCTGATTTTTCTCATTGGTATGAGACTTATTATCCGGATCATTAGTATTTCATATAGGGTGGTCTTAGTTGCATTGCATTTCATATAGAAAAGAAGAAAAGTAACAATAGTAAATAATTGGTCATAAGAAAACTAATGTTAATGGGACGAAAGAAAGAAAAATATATTTGGCTGTACGTAGCAAAAGAGGGTTGCCGTTTCTCATTTTATATATTTGGCTGATCATTTAACTTATGATATGTGTTGAAATGTGTTACTCTTTGTATAAGAACTCATATTCTATATTTGTACTCTAATCACCAAAGTTTTTAGGAAAACTAATATTTATATTTTTCATAAGATGAAGTGTTTTGTTATTATTTTGTAACATTTTCTTGTGGTGAGTATGATTCAATATGGATAAGAAAATTGACCCTTACAACCAACATTTTACGTACTCAAGGAGAAAACTTTAACTGAATGTGATGCTTGAAGCGCGTATGTATGGGGAAAATTGGGTTTTGTAAATTTGAGAATTTTTATGTAATAAATAATTCGCTGTTGTATTTTCTTCCGCCGGAATTTTCAAACTATTGTTCAATTTAATTAAGTTTATATTTCATGTGATTTTCAATTCAGTTATTATTATACTATTTTATTTTGATAAAAGGAAAAAAAAAATACTGCACATTTTCTAATTAAGAATTTTTTTTACAATATCTTAAATAAAAATCCGGGATGTTATACTATGTGCCACTTTTGTAACGCCCCAACTTTTAGAATTAGTTTATTAATATTTTTTTTATTATTAAAAGTTGCTTGTGTTGATTGTTGTGTGGTTATTTAATTATTTTGATGTGTTGAATAATTAATCATGGGGAAATAAATGAGTAGAATGATGTTGGTGAACTAAAATAAAATTAAAAGAAAAAGAAGTTGAAAAATTAGATAATGAGGTGTTGAGAGCAAAGAGGAGGGGTGTGAATAAGATTGTAGTAAAAATAAAATATAAAAGAAAATCATGATTTTAATTTTAATAAATTCACTTTAATTGTATTGAAAATCTTGTTCTTTGAAATAAAGTGGTTTAAAGAGGAGTAACGTTAGGAAATAGGAATGGTCAACATTCTGATAGAAAAAATAAAATAAAATTAAGAGTGCAAGTGCGAGATGGGGAGAATGCACGTGGGAGAGAAGAGAAGGAAGAGGAGGAAGGAACTCGATCTCAAATCTTAGGGAAATCACTACAAAAAAAAAAGTAAAGGAGCTTTATACTATTGAAACTCTGAATTCAATAGGCATATTGTAACAACCCATATTTTTAACGATAAAATAATTATAAAAAAAGACTAAATTCTTTTTTTTATAAAGAAGAATAATTATATGCGATTACAAGTAATACTTATACAATGATACAATGTTTCATTTAAATTACAAGTTAATAAAACCCCCCAATTGTTTATCCCCGTGCACGCATCAAGCAAAAACACCAATCATGATCATCTCCTTGAGTACCTAAAATGTTAATTGTAAGGTCAATTTCTTTATCCAAATTGAATCATGCTCAAGGTAAGAAAAATGTCATAAAATAATAACAAAACACTTCATCAATCAAAATATTTCTAAAAAAAATATATAATTATTTATTTTTCAAGAAAAAAGTAGTCGAATAACTTCTCAACAGATAAACAATTGGGCACATAATGGCAAACTATCTCTCTTAGATGATCAAACATAAGCATATCAACTCAACAATTAATAAAATGAAACAACTCATAACAATAACAAGGGCAACACGACAAACGGCAGCTCAACGGCCACCATAGCAACACGACAAACAACAACAACGGAAATTTAATATTAATACAACAACATAATCACACACCTTAAAAGTATTAACTCAATTAAATTTGATTCAACTATGTCAATTCTAAATCAGATATTTTGAATATAGTCATTTTCTACACTAAATCAATACGACTAGCGACAAAAACAGATAACTTAATCCTCTCTATACTTTTATTCATATTTCCCTTGATTTATATACTTAACTCTTATGAATTTTAACAAACCACAAACTAAATATATCATAACAAAATCATCGGAAACTCACTTCTCAAACAACAACACGCTTCAAACAAAACCAAATTCTTTCTATTAGTTTACTTTTAATTATTTCTTTTAAAAGATAAAGACCCTATTACCATTTCACAACACAATTCAGGGACGGATCCAGAAGTTTTAGTAAGTGGGGTCAAAATTATATATGTATTTGGTTCAAAATTTGGATCAAATACATTCATTTTTATTGACCAATTTTTACTTATATTTTAGAACAAATGAGTATATATATACTCGTTTAGTCTCTAATTATAAATAAAATTTGGCCAACAACTTAGAATTTGGATCAAATTTATCATTTTCTTTTACCCATTTATGTTTATGATTAGGAACATAAGTAACTAGTAAATGTGTAAACTATAAATTATTCTAATATGAATTAGAATTAATTTATATGCACCGTCGGTGTAAAATTATTTTGTACATGCATCAAATAATATACCGACACATCATGTATGGTAATTAAAAACACATGATGTGTCACATTCATTAAATGATGTGGCAACGTGTTATTGGATGCATGTGTAAAAAAATTTTACACCGACGGTGCACAACAATTAAACTCAATTAACACGCTTTAAAACACATTTTTTTAAATGACAATGTCAATATTATTATGGACATCTTTATTCAAACTTACAAATTGTACATATGAATTTTTACCCTATCCCAATTTCATATGAATTTATGATAGTACTATCCATGCACCATATAAATTACAACAAATGAATCATGAATGTGCTTGTGGAATTGTGTGTGACTATGAGTGGGAACATTAACATATAGGAAGTGGGGTCAATGCCACAAATTATGTTATTATTGGTTAAGAGATTTTCAAAGGAGTGGGGTCACATGACCCCAATGTAATGCACTTAGATCCGTGCCTGACACAATTCTTACGTAATATGAATGAACGGAGAAAAAACCCTTACCTATTCTTCCTAGTAAACCTATAGATTCCACTTTCGTATCCTGCGTTGCACTCACGATTTCCATCACTCCAAAATTCGGCTTGATGATCCGACCATTTAAAACAAAGCACCACGTGTTGTGAACCTCAAGGCTCCCATGGATTTGAAACGAAATTGCTAATAGAGTATTGTTTGATGGTCTTAGAACATTTTTATAAAGAGGGAACCAATGGATAGCTTGATTTTGATTTAGGGTTAAATATAGTAATGAGAGCAAGTGGAAATATGTAGCAACTCCCTAGAAAACGTATGAAAGTCTCAAATGAAACTAAGGCAATTGAAATTGAAGTGAGGTTCAATGCAATTGTAACCGACTCAAGATAATTTTGAGTAATTATGGCTTATTTATTTTCCACTAGATGAATGAGAATAAGCTGAAGCGATTTGGATCCTCAGCTGCAAAATTTTCTGCTGCCTCCCCTGCTGCACCATTCTTGACAATCGGATTAATCAAGTGGTTGACATACAACTACCCAAATAAAAACACTAAAAAACATAAAGCACTATATTATTATTATTTGTTAGCACATGTTCCTTTCACCTTGTTCTTCTTTACGGCTGCTAACTGCTATATCTATCACGGTTTTCTTGATCTGAACATTTAGGGTTTATCAATTTTAATTTAACTTTTTTTTAACACTCAATCAATTTTCTAGTTTCTACACAATTTTTCTCAAGAACTCTCTTTTCATTATTTTTCTTCTCTCTTTCTTCACAAAACTCAACAAGTGTATAAATCATAACAATACACAACATATAATTAACGAATTGGAGCAAAAGTTTACAAAAATCAACAAAGTGTATAATAAATCATAACAACATGAAACAGAAAATCCTCATGGCAGTTCGTTCAACGTTGTCTGGGTGTGAATAAAATGGGATGAGTTTTGGTGTTTTTTTATTTTGTTCAGCGTTGATAATTGAGTTGTTGGATTAATTAGATGGTCAAGAATGGTGCAGCAGGGGAGGCAGCAGAGAATTTTGCAGTTGAGGATCCAAATCGGAGCTGAAGACAAATGAAAGGAATGAGCTGGTCGTGTGACTAAGTTGAGAAAGTTACAATTTGATTTTGGAATGCCATTCATAACATATAAATGATAGTAACTCCCAATTATTCCTCTTAATTGTGGTTGACTAGATACTTATTTCCCTATCCAAACTTTCTAGTTATTTATTTTTACTATCTATCTTCTCTACTCTAAATTCTGATTAATTAATTGGCTAAACATAAATTTCTACAGAGATTAATTAAATAATAATGAAATAACTATTCCTAAATTTCGGGGCGTTACAACTCTCCCCCCCTTTAAGAATTTTCGTCCTCGAAAATTTCCCGAATAAAACAACCTCAAAATTCATCCTTGCCTACACTCACATTCCAAAGAAAACGAAAACTAATTTCTCTACTTTATAATTTCATAAAGCTTAGTTTTTTTTAAAAAAAAATAAAAAAATAATAATAATAATTTGGAAACAACATTATTAGAGAAAATAGAAGATTTCTACACATATATAAATATATATTAAAAATACAGCACTTATCCAAAATAAAAATTTATAGAAGCAACATCAATATTACAAGAAGAAATTTAGTGACAAATAGTAGTAAGAAACAGATTGCACAGCCAAAGACCACAAAAGAAACAATTCAAATTTACGATCTTTAACACATACAACATCAATATTACTGAGCCGAAACTCTAATCAATGTCACTGAGCCGAAACTCTAATCTACGTCACTGAGCCGAAACTATAATCAACATCACTGAGCCGAAACTCTAGTCTACGTCTTTGAGCCGAAGCTCTAATCAACATCACTGAGCCGAAGCTCTAATCTCCGTCACTGAACCGAAACTCTAATCAACGTCACTGAGCCGAAGCTCTAATCTCCGTCACTGAACCAAAACTCTAATTAGTCTCATTCATACCTCATCGACGGATTTCAAGAATATTCATCACCATCATTTTTTTCTTTAAAAAAAAAAAATATTCAGGAAAGAACAACCATTTTACTCAATCAAGTATAAGCATTTTACTATAAAAAAATGATCATTTCGAGTATTAGATAGAGTAATTTAACTGATCTTATCGCTACTCAATTACACACTTTAACCCTTCTCACCACCTTAGTTACTTACTAATAAGTCCACTTTAATTCCAAAAATGATTTTCCCTTAAGTACTCCTCGAGTTCATTGTGAAAATAATTATTTTATCTTACAGTTTGAAACATCGCAATAAATCTCAAAGGCCTGAAACTTTTAAGTTTTAACCAAGTGATGTCGCACACAATCATATCAAAGGGACACTTTCTGAGTGGAAAAAAGTTTACACCACTAATTACTAAATGATGTTAGCAAACCTATACAATAGTTGTAGACATCACATCATTGACCACATGAAACAAGGAGCACCAACAGCTATTTTATTTCTTATTGTGTTCAAATATCTCTGCTTAACACAAATTGTATAACTGATCACTCTTAAAAAGCCTGGCTAACTATGCTAATAATATTGACCAAAAACACTACACGACAATTCAAGCAGCGCCGTCATCTTCATAGTTGACAGCATGGTCCCAATAATGAGGAACGCCAGCATTCACGAACACTTTCCGAGCAGCTGCTTCAGTGATGCAATCATGAACACTGAACTTATTGAAGTTTTGTTTGGCAACATTTCCTTGCCACACCAGAACACACTTGTTGGCAGGCTTGTCATCATTTGAATCTTCGGTTTCTTCTTTCTCACTCCAATTGATACGTCTGAGCATTAGTTTTCCATACCTCTCAATTGTCTTGCTTTTACCTTCAACTACGACAACGCTAATACCATCGTAAATCACAGCACATCCGGTCAACTCATTATATTGAGCGTTACGATCAACTTTTATGCGAGTCTGTGGATGAGAGAGGTCGTTAATCCTGTAAAGCGCCACAAGTCTATCCGGTGTATTTGAGTCATCAAACAGCTTCCTTTTCTTCTTCTCACGCTGCTCGGCAGGAGTAAGCTTGCGTGCAATATTCCTATCGATGTGAGCCTGCTCACGCTCAGCAGCTGCAATACGTACTTCCTTCTCAAGCCGAGTGGGATCTTGAGTTGCTTCGGTCCCGAGCACTTTCATTAAATTGTTCATCTTTAACTTTGGTTTTGGCGGTTCTATGACACCCTGTCTAATCATCTCTTGTCGCTCCTTCTCCTTAGCTATACGCCTTTGGGTCTTGAGTTTCTTTTGCTCCTGTTTGGTTAGCTTGAGAGGTTGAGGTGGTGGAGGGGCAAGCTCAGCAGGCGGTTCAATGGGGCGAACATGCTCCACATAAAAGGTGATTTTTTCCATTTTCAGTTTATCTTCGTCTACAGTTCTGTTGTCAATGTCACCATAATTTCCAGAATGCAAAAGTGCCACGTCCCTGACAAAAATCCAAAAGTTAGTTGAAGATTTATCAATATACACGTACTACACGTTTTCTGTTTCTAGTTTTTTTACTATTTAAATTTAATTTAAATAACAAGACAATATATATCCTCAAAGACAAACAATACTAGATTTACATGTAGCCACTCATGTTATATTATTCATTTTGCAGTCAGCCTGGGGGAAAGATACCCACCTAACTAATTTGTAATCACCTTTTAAACACCTCAGAATATTTTGCTAGTAATTTAAAAGCTCTTGTTAATGCTTGGAAATAAAAAATAACCCTTCTCTTCTAGTAATTCTAATTCTGTATGCAAAATTAACCAGTAGTCCAAATAAAGCATGAACTTACCACCACTCAACTTCTGGAATTGGATCCTTCAGCTTTTCTTTCATTACATCTCTCTCTGTAATTTCTATTAAGTTCGGATTTATATCAGGAGCAGCTTTTGCCTTTGCTAGCTGTGCTTGTTTGGCCTTCTGCTCTTTTGCTTGAGCTTCTCCAAATTTACTCTGCATGAGGCGAAATAATAATAGCAAAAGCACATATAAGATAATTTGAAAGAAACAAGTAAAGGGCAAGTAATTAGAAGGGCAAATAACAAAGAGATATACCTTCAACTTTATTGATTCAGCATCTTTTGACCATTTTCCTTCCTCCACAAACAGAAAATTTGTCCTCTTGGGGCGCATGAGCTTTGTTTTGTTGATGCCAATACTCTCGTCAAAATGAGAGTTAGAATCAGGATCAAAATCCAACACAGGTTTTAGTATTTCAAATGCATCTATCTTCTGTTTATTAATGTTGACCTGGAATCATCAGACACAGATGGTAGGGTTAAGACAATATTCGCAAATAGAAAGAGACAATAAATAAATGAGAAAAAGACAATTGAGAAAACTACACACCTTTAATGTGCTAAGGTTGCTTGGCTTAGTTACATTAACAACATTCCCATGTTCATCTATTTCCCGTCCATGGGCGTCAAGACGAAGAACATGAGCCTTGGTTGGTTTCTGAGGGATAGTAACATCTGCAGTTGTGACACCAGCAGCACTAATGCCACTAGCTGGAGGATTTACATGAGGAATTCTCTTGAGTTTCTCCGACAAAGCTTTTTGCATTTGTAAAACCTTCTTTGCCTTAGCTAAGGCATGAATAGAGAGGCTTCCAGGTTTTCCAGCAATTGGAGAGGATCCATCTGTACTAAATTTTCCAGTAACCTCATGAGACATGGTAAAACTAACACCCTTATTTTCATTTGTGGTAGAAATCGATGATACCTTAATAGGAAAGGAAGGAGGAGGGACCAAAGTTGAGTCTGGCACACTAGCAGACACCGCAGCAGGTGATCCCATAGCAACACCCTGAAACAGCACAGATGAAACACCAATAAATGCATTACTCTTGTGGAATGAATATTCAAAACGGAAGCAATTAGGTAACACCAACTCCAAGTAATTGAGTTCAAAAAAAAAATAAAAAAAATAAAAAGCTATCATACATATATATTTCTCAGTACAAGTATATCAGCATCATCATTCTAATCTAGTAAACAGTTACTGAAATCAAGAATTCCTACAGTTTCAAGTGGGATTCTAAATCAAAAGCAATACTCTGAAAGGCAAAAGTATAGAATTAAGCAAATAAAACGAACTAGAAAGGCAAAAAAGAATCTCACGTTTTGTGGTGATGCATTGTTGTCGCAATCATCTTCCATCTCTTCATCGCGCTTCAATTTAGACCTAACTTTCGTACCCTCTCTTTCGTCCCTGTCGTATACCTTATTATCCCTGGTTTTGCGGTGGCGTTTGGCATTCCGGTCAGATCGATGATGGCGGTCACCTTCGGAATGTCGAACTCTCTTTCGCCTATCGGGGATGACGTCCATTCTAGGGTTTGGGAGATACTCTATTCTATCGTGTGTGTGATGAAGAATTGGAGTATAAGAATCACTTCAGCTTTATTTATAATAATTTTTTCAAATCTACTTCTAATCTAATCTAATCTTATGTGTCAAAAAAAAAATCTAATCTAATCTTTTTTTTTCTACAAAATCTAATCTTTTTTTTTTGGTACATGTTACTCTTATGTGTCAAAAAAAAATCTAATCTAATCTTTTTTTTTTGGTTCCAAAATCTAATCTTTTTTTTGTACATGTTACAAAATCTAATCTACTATATTAAAATTGATTAGTGCCCAATTTACTAATTTGCACTTATCAATTTTAATAATGTTCCAAATTTTGTATCTTTCATTATAATTTTACTCTATTTTTTTTTTTTGAAGCATATAATTTTACTCTATTAATATGCATAAAAATAGGAATATCAAAGTTTAGTAAAAAAAAAATTATATAAGAAAGTAGAAACAATAAAAAGATTATATATGAATCTATTTATGCATTAAAGTAGAAACAAAAAAACAATAAAGATATTATTGAATATAGAAAGAATAAAATAAATACTCATAAAAATAGGAATATCAAAGTTTAGTAAAAAAAAATTTATATAAGAAAATAGAAACAATAAAAAAATTATATATGAATCTATTTATGCATTAAAGTAGAAACAAAAAAACAATAAAGATATTATTGAATATAGAAAGAATAAAATAAATACTCATAAAAATAGGAATATCAAAGTTTAGTTAAAAAAAAATTATATAAGAAAATAGAAACAATAAAAGGAATTCAATTAAATCAATTGAACTGCCTAGTATTTAAAATCCCTTGAATTTCTAGAATCATTCCCATCCAAACACACTCTAATACTAAGTGTTCTGGGCCGAGCTTAGAAGCTCGGTACAGATTCTAACGAGCTTGTGTAGTCGAGTTGACCCTTACCCACCGGCCACACCATAAATGCTCGGGATACCAACGGCTACTTCTCTATGGCTTCTGTAACGTCTAAGACACCGGAATGATGAGCATTAACTGCACATCATGGCTCCTTAGCCGTTTTCCGGCAGTCACTTGATGGCCATTAATGCCATCAAGGGCCTTAGCCCAGCGCTGGGGGCTATATATATGCATCTCCACTTCATTTGCAAGGTACGCATTTTTATAGCTAAGAAAACCTTACACACATACTGACTTGAGCGTCGGAGTGCCTGCAGGTACACAACCCCCCTCCGCTCCAACAGGGGTCTCAAACGCTCTCAACCACCGCAAACGCCGGCGAAGTCGCATCATTCTGGTCAACACGATCAGTGGCGCCGTCTGTGGGAACCATAGTTTCCCTGTTTATTCAAACCAAAAACTAAAAACTTCCTCAAAACACCCTTTCACGACCAATGGCTGGCGTTAACAACCATCAAATCCCGGAGCAAGTGGCGGAGAACCATGGATCACCGATGGACTACGCAGCGTACCACCCAGGGGACGGCCAATTCGCCTCCGTAACGGAAGATGGCCAGGGAGAGCAAAACGCGCATTACGAGCCCTACAACCCAGAAGAACCGCAGATCCCTGTGGCTACCCCGCCACAGGCGACTCCGGCAGCGGCTATCCCTCCGGGCGTTCCCATGCAAGAAATGATGGCTGCGCTGGTCAATGCAATCAACCGCCAGTTGGACTTACTGCTGCAACAGAACCAGCGATTCGAGCAGCAGAATCAAAGGCTCGAGCAACAAAGCCGTCGCATCGACGCAATTGCCGAGTCGAGGATCACGGCGCAAGCTCGCCCAGCTCGCCGTTCACCCACACCAGTGAGGAGCAGAACCTACTCCAGGTCTCGCTCACCACCTCGCCACAGAAGCGAAAGGAGAAACGAGGCTATATCTCGAAACTCCACCCCGCCGAGGAGACATTCCCCTAGAAGGGACAACCCTCCTCGTCGCCAGAGGAACCGATCCCCGGAAGAGAGAGACAATCACCAAGGCCCCCTCTCCCGAAGGATCCGAGAACTCCCCCTACCGGTCGGACTCGAAAAACCACCGGCAATGGATACCTACGATGGCTCGACAGACCCGGACGAGCACATCGAAAATCTTGAAGCTCTCCTCGAGTACAGAAATGTACGAGGCTCTATCAAGTGTAAGCTCTTTCCCACAACTCTGAGGAAAGGCGCTATGGCTTGGTACAAGAGCTTGGCGCCAGGATCCGTAGATTCTTGGTCGGACCTGTGCGCCCGCTTCCGGGCTCACTTCACTTCCTCGAGGCGTCACCCAAAAACTGAAGCAACCCTCGAGGCCATCATCCAAGGCGAGAACGAGCCTCTAAGGGCCTACCTCGAACGGTTCAACAAGGCAGCCGTTGAAGTGAAGGTCGATGAGAGCATGAAGCTGTATCTCCTCGACAGGGGATTACATCCAGACAGCGACTTTGCTAAAGCCGTCGGTATCGAAGAGCCGAAAACGCTGGATGCATTCTTCGAAAAAGCGAAGAAGTACATTACCTACGAGGAGAAACAAAGGGCCAAAGATATAAGAAGGCCGAAAAGTCAAGAAAAAACCAGGAACTATGAAAAGGACGAAGCTGGGACCTCGCGAAGAGGTAACGAAAAGCAAAGGGAGGAAAGGATAAAAGATTCCAAACCTCCTCGAGGAAAATTCACAACATATACTCCACTGAATGCGTCAAGAGATCGCATTTTCGCCGAAGTCTCCGCTGCGGACTTCAAAAAGGCTGGGATCCACTTCCCGAGACAGCAGCCCATGAAGGCAAATACTGATAGGACGAAATTTTGTCGCTATCATAAAAGCCATGGACACGTCACTGAGGACTGTGTCCACTTAAAAGATGCCATCGAGATTCTGATACAAAAGGGTTATGCCCGAAGATATGTTCAGAACGACGAACAAGCACAACAACAACAACAACAACAAAGGCGGGAGCCTCAAGAGGTCGCAATGGCCATTGATGTTCCCGAGCAGGAAAACAGAGGCATCGTCCCTCAGGCGCTTGCCATCTCAGCACCTGAAATTCCACTCCCATCCCCGGGGTCAGACGAGGGAGCGCTCCTAAGGCATTTCAACGCCCACCTGAATGGCTCATGGGAAAATTTCCCAAAAGCACTGGTGATAACAGGTGGAGGGCTAAACAAAATCACCCTCGGATCGGTAAAAAGGAAGTTCGAGGAGCTGGAAAACGTTTGCTCGGTGACTCCCATCACCGTCACCAAACCTGAGGGAGACTCCGACCCGCTGGCCTTCTACAAATCAGAAGTTCCCGGGGGCTCACCAAACTATCAGATACCACTGTTGGTGAGGGCTCGCATGGCAAACTTCGACGTCCACCGCATCCTCGTAGATCAGGGGAGCTCGTGCGACGTAATGTACTCGGGGCTATTCAAAACTCTACAGCTATCGGAGAAGAACTTGGTCCCATATGTAGGACCCGACCTTCAGGGGTTCAATGGGTCGACTACCAAACCTTGGGGATACGTGGACCTCATCGTCACTTTCGGCGAGGAAAAGGCTATGAAATCCGTGAGGACGCAATTCATGGTCGTCGACTGTCCCTCGCTGTACAACTGCATCATCGGCAGAACTACTTTAGCGGAGCTATTTGCTGTGTCGTCCACTGTTCACTTGAAGCTGAAATACTACACACCGGACGGCCAGGTCGCCACCATCAACGGCGACATAGCTGCTGCGAGGAGATGCTTCGAGGCCGCGGCAAAGAATCTGAGCACCGTGGCAACCCCCAAGAAAACTGAAAAGAAAAATCCGGGGGTAAACACTATTGGAGGTTCCGTCGACATCGATGCTCGACTCACAAAAAAGGAGCATCAAGAAGAAAAACAGAAGGACCTCGCCGATGCTGAAAAGAAAATCTACCGCCCCATCCCGGACGGAGATTTCGAGCTGGTGCCCTTGGGCGAAGACCCCCTCAAAGGGATCAAGATTGGAACTGGACTCCCCGACTTGGTCAAAAAGCAGCTGATCGCCTGCCTTAAGGACAATGCTGAACTGTTCGCCTGGAGCGCTGCAGAGATGCCTGGTATCGACCCTGAGGTCGCTTGTCACCAGCTGACTTTAGATCCTAGGGCTAGTGCCGTTGTTCAGCGGCGTAGGAAGCAGTCTCCCGAAAAAGCGGAGGCTGCCGAAAAAGCTGTAAAAGACCTCCTCGAGGCAAATTTCATTTCGGAAGCTAGGTATACCACCTGGCTATCCAATGTTGTACTTGTTAAGAAATCGAATGGAAAATGGCGCATGTGTGTTGACTATACCGATCTTAATAGGGCTTGCCCTAAAGACGCTTACCCTTTACCTAACATAGACAAATTAGTAGATAATTCATCAGGATTTAAATTACTATCGTTTATGGACGCGTACTCGGGTTATAATCAAATAAAAATGGCTGAAATCGATAAAAAGAAAACAGCGTTTATGACCGAATCCGGTAATTATTATTACAACGTAATGCCTTTCGGGCTTAAAAACGCAGGCGCCACATACCAAAGGATGATGAACAAAGTCTTCAATAATGAAATCGGTGACATGCTCGAAGTCTACATGGATGATATGATCGTCAAATCCGAAGAGGAAGTCGATCATACAGCCCATCTAAAAAGAGTGTTCGACCAAGCGAGAAAGTATAACATGAGATTCAATCCTGAAAAATGCACGTTCGGCGTAAAAGCTGGGAAATTCCTCGGGTTTTACTTAACCGAAAGAGGAATCGAAGCTAACCCCGATAAATGCAGAGCATTCTTTGAATTCCCTACGCCGGACTCAAAGAAATCTATCCAATCATTAAACGGGATGCTCACAGCCTTATCTCGTTTTGTCGCAAAATCCGCTCAACACGCGCTACCTTTATTCAAATTACTTCGAAAAGAATCCGCATTCGAATGGACAAAGGAATGCGAGGATGCGCTACAACATTTAAAACGAGCACTATCCGAACCTCCAGTCCTAACACGACCCAACGAAGGGGAGACATTATATCTTTATCTCGCCGTAGCATCGGAGGCCATCAGCGCCGTTCTCATAAGAGAAACCGAGCAAGGACAAAAACCTGTCTATTTCGTGAGCAAGGCTCTGCAAGGACCAGAACTCCGGTATTTACAGATTGAAAAAACGGCCTTAGCAGTAGTCATGGCCGCGAGGAAGCTAAGACACTATTTCTTAGCTCACTCCATCGTGGTTCGAACTGATCAACCGATCAAACAACTCCTTGCGAGGCCGGATATGACAGGACGAATGCTAAAATGGTCGCTCGAGTTGTCCGAATTCGAAATCTTTTTCGAAAGCAGAAAGGCTTTAAAAGCCCAAGTGCTAGCAGACTTCATAGCCGAGATGACCACACCATCTACCCCGAACAAAAACAAATGGACCATCTTCGTAGATGGATCCTCGAATCCACAAGGGAGTGGTGCGGGTATCATACTCGAAAGCGGTGAAGGAGCGCTCATAGAAGTTTCACTCGAGCTCACCTTTCCAACCACAAACAACCAAGCCGAATACGAAGCTTTCTTGGCGGGATTAAGGTTGGCTCAGGATATGGAAGCCGAGGAAATTAAAATATTCACGGACTCACAGCTCGTCGCATCACAAATAACCGGGGAATACCAAACAAAAGACGAGCGACTCACGGAATATTTAAACTTGATCAAAGAAAAATTAACCAAATTCAGACAAACCGAAATCAAGCACGTTCCTCGCGAACACAATGCAAGAGCAGATATTTTATCAAAGCTCGCAAGCACTAAGAAAAAGAAAGGTGGAAATCAATCGCTTATTCAGGAAACGCTATCCAAACCAAGCATAGTAAAACCCACCGAGGTATTCCTGATATGCGAGATCGACGCCAACAGCTGGATGACACCCGTGTTCGAATTTCTGAACACTGGAAACCTCCCACTTGATAAGAAGGAGGCGGCTAAGGTAAAAAGGAGAGCCTGCGCATATGTAATCCTAAATGGAAAAATGTACCGCCGAGGATTTTCCATCCCTCTGCTAAGGTGTGTCGAGGAAAGCGAGGTAGCCTCGATCCTCGGCGAGATCCACGAAGGAATAAACGGTCAACACATCGGTGGACGCTCCTTGGCCAGAAAGGCCTTGCGAGCAGGATTCTATTGGCCTACCATGCAAGCAGACGCAAAAGAGCATGTCAAAAAATGTGACAAATGCCAACGTCACGGGGATATGCACTTGGCCCCTCCAAACGAGCTAAGAACGCTATCGTCCCCGTGGCCGTTTTCTTGGTGGGGGATGGACCTCTTAGGACCGTTTCCAACGGCAGCAGGACAAAATAAATACTTAATAGTAGCTGTCGACTACTTCACGAAATGGATCGAAGCCGAACCTCTCGCCCACATCACAACATTCAACGTGTTGCGATTCTTCAAACGCAATATACTTGCGAGGTTTGGGATCCCTCAAGTTGTCATTACAGATAACGGGACTCAATTCACGGACAAGAAAGTGCGAGAATTCATGGCAAAAATAGGTACAACCCAACACTTCACCTCTGTCGAACACCCTCAAACGAACGGCCAAGCCGAAGCTGCAAATAGGGTTATACTACGAGGACTCAAAAGAAGGTTGGATGAAGCAAAAGGAAAATGGACAGAAGAACTACACAGCGTACTCTGGTCCTACCGAACCACTCCACATTCTACAACGGGAGAAACGCCTTTCCGACTGACGTACGGAACAGAGGCCGTAATTCCAGTAGAAACCGGAGCATCATCTTTCCGAACGGAAGTACCCCTCGAAGGGGAAGACAACCACGAAATGCTCAGAGAAGAGCTCGACCTCTTGGAAGAGCTCCGAGACGGCGCAGCCCTCCGAGAAGCTACTTTGAAACAAAAAATAGCAAAACGGCATGACAAAAGGGTCATCAAGCGAGAATTTGACGTTGGGACACTAGTACTCCGACGCAACCAAAAAGATTCTCGTGAAGGTAAACTCGCGGCAAATTGGGAGGGACCTTATCGTGTTCGAGCCAAAACCGAAAACGGTGCCTATTATTTGGAAGATCTTTACGGAAAAGAAATTCCTCGACCTTGGAATGCCGAAAAGCTCAAACAATACTACAGTTGAGAGAAGTTCAAAACCATCCCTCAACGAAGGCTGTGTCTTCGCCCATGAGAAACACGCCTATACAACGGAGGAGTGCTTAGGTACAGGCATGAATCTTAAAATATAAAACAAAGTCGAGACGTTTTTGAGCTCGATGATGTTGGCGAGGAAAGCTCTAGACCACGGAGCACCATCGTCATAGTACACGCCCGGTAGAACCCCAGCTCGCGATGGGATGTTCACACCCCGAGGAGGAAAGCTTAACAACAGCCCCTCTCCTCGTTGTTAGTTTGGATTAACATCTCCAAACACTTAGAATGGTTCCCCGCACCTTCTAAGCCCGGCATCTAATGGTACCAGCTACCACAACGATGACCACCATCCAAACACACACTAGCGCGAAGAAACGAATAGTTCGGCGTATAGAATGTTTGGAAAATTACCAAGTTAAAAACCTCAAGATTGGTCGAGCGCAAACAAACAAAAGCATCAAGCATACAGGTCGTCATAACGAAAATATAATCAAAAGCGCAAACCTAAAAGCATTGAGCATACAAACGATCGATTCAACATTCGGAGGAAATTAAAAACATCGCCATACAAAGCCTAAATCTAGATGAGACAAAGGTAAAAGAGCAGGTGGATAAATAAAAGTACTGAAATATAAAGACCACGAGGGGCCATAGCTATCAAATACATCAAAAGGGCGAACGAAGCGCCCAAAAGAAAGCAAATTAATTACAAGAAAAAAGAAAAATAAGATTACATCTCATCCTCGGGAGGGGTGACGATAGCTCCGTCGAGCACCACCTTATCCTCATCTATACCCTCAACAATCAAATCCTTATCAGCATTCACAATCTTCAACTGCTCCACGGCATTGGCAAACTGGGAACTCGCAGCATCAATCATACTGTCGTTCAGATCCATAATCGTCTGAACAAGACGGGCTCGCGAAAAATCAGCATAAACACCAGCCGGATCTACGACCTTCTCCTCCTCATCAACGGCTTCGGGAACCACCTGCTTAGCGCGCTCATCCACCTTCAGCTTCAACTCCTGAATCTGACCCTCCAGCTCTTCTATCTTCGCCAAAGACGCATCCCTTTCTCTGGTAACCTCTTCCAGCTTTGCCTGTACAGTCTTTAGGGACTCCTGCACTTCCAGCTGAAGAGCATACTGCTTTTTATACTCCGAGAAAGCGGCTTGGCTCGAGCTCAGTTGACAGGAAACCTCCTTCAGCTTTGTGAGAGCGGCATCCCTCTCCTGAAGGTAATGGCATTCCCGACCATTCAGGAAAGTCACCATCTCCAAAAGTTTGAACATCGCCACTGAATGCTTGGCGATCTCAGCTCTAATGGCAGTAGGTCCCAGGGAAGAAAGAATGCCGGAATCAGGCTCTGATATGGAGATCTCCGTCTGGTCATCAAAGATCGGGTCATGAGCATAAACAGGAGGGAAAACAAAGTGGGCTGCAGGCTTGCCGGGCTCGAGCTTGTGGAGACCTGACGTCGAATTCATGAGATCATCGACATCATCCACCCTACGACGCTGGCGAGAAGAATTCGTGTCTTCGGTATCCCCTTCACGGACACGTCTCTCCGCTGAGGTTCCGATGATTTCGAGGGAAGGACTGGGATTTTGCTGAATTGAAGAGTTGGCAGGCATTGAATGCGAACCACCAGCAGGCATTGAATGCGAACCACCAGCAGCTTCCATAATCTTTTTCTTGGCAGTTTTAGCCTGACGAAGTCTTGCCTGAGCACTCGACATTTCAACTGCACAAACAAAGGAAAAAGAAGATCAGTAAAGTAAACCAGATGGAAAACTAAAAGCAAAGCAAAATAACAAAGCACAAAGTACGAGCATACGGAAAAAAGCGGCCACATCCTCATCGGTTTTACAGGCCAGTAGCCTCTTGGTATCAATTAGCTTCGGAACCTTTTGCGGACGACCCGCCTCATCTCGGATCAGGTTACCGTTACTATCCTCTAAGGAAACCTGGGGAAAAGACCCGACATAGTCTTCCAGTCTCTTATAATCTGCCGCTTCCTCAGGGCTCAGGTCGGATTTCGTAATGGTTAAATCCCGAGGAAGAAGATCATAATGACTCCTATTCCAATAAAAGGGAAAACTCCCATAGTCCGCCTCCACAGCTACACCGCTCGGGTCCCTGACCACCTCCCCGCGCACATCTTTCTTGGGTCCTCGGTAACAAACGTGCTTCCATCCCTCCGAGGTGATGGGACGGACAGCGTAGTACCTCTCCTTAAAACCCCGGATCGAATCTTCATATATACGGAAAAAACTTTTCCTCTGTCTAAAGGATACCCAGCCAAACTTACTGCCCTCCAAGACTTGACCACTTTTAGACGCCTTCCCTTTGGCCCTTTCGCCCTTGGGACACGAGCGTTGGAGGAAAAAGGCATGGAAGAACAGCTTCAGGGTAGGAACAATATTCAGGAACTTGCACGTCACCTGAAACGCTCGAAGAAAGGCCATGGAATTCGGGTGCAGCTGCGACGGCGTTACCCTCAAATATCGGAACACAGCGACCTCTAAGTCGGTAAAGGGCAGGCGATACCCCATGTGCTCGAAAATAATCTGGTACACCGGGATCGTTCCCCAACCCCAGTTAGAGCATATTCTCCGGCCGAGGGGAGGAACCCGAATCTCCCAATGAGAAACACTAGGATCCTCCACTTCGTAAAACATCTCCTTATGCCCACCAGTGCACCCGGAGAAGATAGAGGGCGTCTCTCGAACCTCATTCGCTACCCACGAAATGTCTACGGACAAACGCGGTAAGCCCTCTTCTGGTCTAGGTTGGTCGCCCTCCATCGGATACCTGAAAGCAGAGGAAGGAAATGTGAATTCGACATTCGCAATATCAAATCCACCCTTCCACCGCCAAATCAAGTGAAAGGGCGTGGATAATAGCGAGCGCGTGGTCGTCCATTCGCCACAAACGCGAAACAATAACAAAGGGGGAAATCCATTCGAAAACCCTAAAAACGAGCGCCGAAAAACCCAGACAAGGGCGCACTTCCAGCCTAAAGCTTCTAAAAGCACTACGCTAACAACCTAAGGCCAAAACTAAAACATCCAAGTCTAAAGCAGTTTAATCGCTAAAGTTTTGCTTAAAAAGACCTTGGCAAGCCATCAAACATCTATCCTAATCAGGCAAACAGACCATTCAAACCAGAGAAAGTAAAAGGAAACACTTACTTGATCAATGGAAAGGATGAAAAAGCTTCGGAGTGAAGACAATCAAAGAAACACGCCAAAGA
Source organism: Trifolium pratense (assembly GCF_020283565.1). Classification (NCBI taxonomy): domain Eukaryota; kingdom Viridiplantae; phylum Streptophyta; class Magnoliopsida; order Fabales; family Fabaceae; genus Trifolium; species Trifolium pratense. The sequence continues at coordinate 52,448,626 of NC_060065.1, read as the reverse complement.
AACAGCTTGAACTCACGAAGCTTGAAGTTTGGAAGGCGGAGAGGGTAGGAGAAGGAGAAGAAACTGAGCGAAGGATGCAAGGAAACTGTAAAGTTTCGAAAAAATCATCCTTCCTCATATATATAGACAAATGCGACCGCATACACCAGGTCACGCCGCCTCGAATCTGGACCGTTGCCTTAATCCAACGGGTGCGATAGGAAACAATCCAACGATCCAGAAGCACCCTCCCAAAAAACCAAAGGGCGCGAAAATCCAACGGCCCAGATAAAGCCTCGGAATTTGAAACATTTCAAATAGCCACTCAAGTGCTATTTGGGTAGCTCACACACGTGGCGCAAGGAAACGAAACGACTCGTCCCTTCAAATCACTTCCATCTGCACGCAAATCTCGCGAAAATCAACACGCAATGATCTCGGAGGATAACGTGCGACACGGCCATCCGAGATTTTCGCGAAATCAAAGGGATCCCTTACGATACCTACGGTGTTGGTAAACACTCGAAACCAAACGCATGCTCGCGATAAAATGTGCAGTTCGAGAACTGTGGGCTCCGAAACTAAATGTACGCTCGCGATAAAATGTGCAGATCAATAATTGTGAATTTCGAAAGAAAAAGACTAGAAACAATCAACTTTATTATTATTATTATAAAGGGCGGAAAGCCAAAATACAAATCAGGAAGCAAAGGGGAAAGGGGGAACGAGCATCTACTGCTCGTTATCCGAATCAACTTCCACTACGACTACAGGCTTGGATTCCACCGTCTTCTGAGAGCCTTCCTCGCCGCTAGAGGCTGAAACTTGAGGGTATGAGTCCTCAGGCTTATACACCTTCAGGAACTCAGCATAATCTTCATCGGTCTCATCCAAGTCAGAAGAATCGGAAGAAAGTACGATCGTCTCAAACTTGGCCTTTGTGGGACGCCTCAAACGAACAGACCGGCGAGGGGGTTGAGGCCGGCTTGGCATGGTTCCCTTTCCTTTGTGAGAACTCTTCTTATCAGCAACTTCTTTGGTATTCTGCCGTTCCATCTTACTTGCCTAAAAACACAAGGGTTAGAAAAAGCAGCAAGGTATTTATAAGAAAAACTTGCCTCTTTTCAAGAAAGCCCAATACCTTTGTTAAAAGGCCCACAACAAATAAATGGGCGGCTGCAATTCCCAAAGACTGACCAGTCTAACGTGCACAAGCTCCAGAGTTGACTGTTCTGGAAAATAGCATAGACTCACCTGAAAGCCTTGACTATCAACCAAGCAGATCATGGGAGTTATCGCTCAAATTTCCTCGAGAAATTGAGCAAACGCTCCTGAAGTGCCGTTTCCCTCATACAGCATCAGATGGTGACTCCAAAGTTATTATCCTCAATTAAGAGCATAACAACTTGGGGGGCTCCTGTTCTGGGCCGAGCTTAGAAGCTCGGTACAGATTCTAACGAGCTTGTGTAGTCGAGTTGACCCTTACCCACCGGCCACACCATAAATGCTCGGGATACCAACGGCTACTTCTCTATGGCTTCTGTAACGTCTAAGACACCGGAATGATGAGCATTAACTGCACATCATGGCTCCTTAGCCGTTTTCCGGCAGTCACTTGATGGCCATTAATGCCATCAAGGGCCTTAGCCCAGCGATGGGGGCTATATATATGCATCTCCACTTCATTTGCAAGGTACGCATTTTTATAGCTAAGAAAACCTTACACACATACTGACTTGAGCGTCGGAGTGCCTGCAGGTACACAACCCCCCTCCGCTCCAACAGGGGTCTCAAACGCTCTCAACCACCGCAAACGCCGGCGAAGTCGCATCATTCTGGTCAACACGATCACTAAGGATTCTAAAAGCTTCATATTATTTGCAGCATTGACCCCTCTGAGAGTTTAGGACTGGGCATTTTCCAGGTATATATATGCATTTGTATAATCAATCAATACATTTACATATAGTTTTGTTAATCTTGCTAATTAATTCATTAATATGGTTGATTTATATGTTTGCAGTCTTTCTATATTGGAGGAGGATCCAATCCAGTGTCAGTACTTTCCGGATTCCAGCCTGAAGTCCTTGAATCCGCTTTTAATGTAAGACAACTAATCGAGTAATAACTTCGTTAGTATCACTTTAATTAATAATAATTTTCCATTTCTCAATTTGTTTTTTTTACAAAGTTAGCCTCTAACATATCAATTCAAGGTGTGTGTTTGTGCTGACATATGTCGGTATCTGACACCGACACAATATTCATGGCAGGCAAATTAATTAATGTGTTCAATGGTTAACTCGATCACAGGTATCGGAATCAGAGTTGAAGAAACTTTTCACTCAGCAACATGAGGGTCCAATTGTGCACGTAGGCCATTCACATTCCAAAGCCTCAAGCTTATGGACCAAATTCCTTCAACTAAAAGAGGATGAAAAACTGCACCACATGAAGAAAATGATGCAAGATCAAGAAGATGAAGTTGATATTGAAGAAGTAGAGAAAAAAGCAAGTTGGTCTTGGAGGAAGCTATTGGAATCTGTATTTGGTGATGAGATAGAAAACAATAAAAGAGACAATGTTGCCCATAAATCACCTCATTCTTGCAATCTCTATGACAGAAAACCAGATTTCAAAAATAGTTATGGTTGGAGCGTTGCTCTAGACGGTTCCGAGTATTCTCCTCTCAAAAGTTCCGGCATTGGCATTTATCACGTCAATCTCAAACCGGTATGCAAGCCAAGTATTGTTCAATAGTTATTCATAATGAACTAGGTTGTGTGCAGTCACAGTCCATTACTGCACACAGCCAATTACGGAATTGGAGCGTGTGCAGTCAGCCAGTCACACTGCATGCAGTCAGAACATATGGATCGTCCGATCAATATCGGAAAGTCCATATTTTAACTGTTTTTAAATATAAAATTCAAGCTAAATATCTGGACCGTCTGATCTTAATCAAACGGTTTAGATATGACCGACTGCAATGCAGTCACCTCTCTCCAATTGCACAAAATCTAGATCCAGCCAATTACATCTTGATCGATCAATCAAGATCATATAGTTCAAATTTCAAACACGATATTTTAATTTTCAAGGTCTTGATTGGACTATCTAGATGTGGTTGACTGTGTGCAGTCAGCCGATCACACTCATACCGTAAACAATTCAAATTTTATTATTCGTAGTACTCTTTTAAATAAACGTCCATGACCGCATATTCGATAATGAAATAACATTATTTTTTATCGCAGGGATCGATGATGACACCACATGTAAATCCAAGGGCAACAGAATATGGCATAGTAGTAAAAGGTTCAGGTAGAATTCAAATAATATTTCCAAATGGAACCAATGCAATGGACACAAGTATAAAAGAAGGAGATGTTTTCTTTGTACCAAGATACTTTGCATTCAGTCAAATAGCATCAAGTAGTGAACAACTAGATTTCTTTGGATTCACAACTTCTTCAAAGAAGAACAAGCCACAGTTTTTGGTAGGTTCTACATCACTTATGAAGACATTGATGGGACCTGAACTTGCAGCTGCTTTTGGTGTGAGTGAGGATACAATCAAAAACATCCTTAATGCACAACATGAGGGTGTTATAATTCCTACACAAAGGGATACACTTGTGGAAACGAATTGTAAAAAGAATGAGTTGAATTTTTTGGAGATGGTTCCTAAGATAGAAACAATCATGACATGATTATATGGCTTATGAAGATCAAATAAATGGTTAGAACTAGAAGTCTATTACACTTATTTATCAAATTATTTTTCTTTCTTTATTTTTTTTTGTTTTTTTGTTGTTCTTGAATTAATCATTGTTTTGTTCATTATTATTGTTGTACTCTACATCGGATTCAATTCCAACAACTCTATGTTTTTTTAAAGATTCTTTTCTCAACCACTCTCTTCTCTAGCTCTATAAAAGGAACTTCATTTCAAATAATATGGCAGACGAAATAATTTTTTTGTTCAGTAATCTAGATTGACTTTGCAACACATTTCACACTATTGTGTGCCTCTTTCTTTCTTTTAAATTTTTTATTTTTATTTTTATTTTCACAAAATAATGGTTCTCAAGTACACCCACCCCAACTTAGAAAGTTGCCAAGTTCCAAAGGCAACCCCAAACTTAATGATTTGCAAGGTGCAAAAATCATAAGTAAGCTATTCTAATCTCCAAATTTTTTTTTTTCTTTTCCAATTTGATAAGAACAAATTTAAACTTGGGAGATAGAAACAACATTTTTCTTTAAGCTTAGTGGTTTAGGAACGGATAAATCATGCATAGGGTGGCAAGAATAAGGCTCAAGTTACCAAAGAAATTGCCTCATGAGTCATTCATTGCAATCAACTAATTAAAAGAACGCACATAAACCCAAGAGAATGAGAAATGTTGTGGAATCACACATCAAATAAAGCATAGTATTTGGGCTCAAATACTCACGGTTTATGGCCGGATCATCGAGCGGTCAAACATGTGAATGTTCTCTTGTCTTGTCGTTCAATCCATCATATCAAGATCAATTGCACCGCAAATTCAAGATATCAAAAGCCAATATACAACAAAATTTATATCAAACGGTGCATGCATTCATTAAAGGCAAAGTAAAGTGAAAAATACGGGTCCAAGATAAATCCAAACAAATTATTACACGCAACAGGCAGGCAAGCAACATCCAAACAGCAACATAAAATAGTAGTAGGGCAAGGAGAGATAAGTGGGATGGTCCTGATTCATAGTCGGGTCATGAGAGGGTTGGGCCTCAGCTGCCCTAGAGTTATGCACGAAGTCCATACAACCATCATTCGCAGAAAACCTAATACACCGGTAAGTCCTCAAATTGCTCACTTGACGAGCTTGATATTGACGCATTCGGCGTTCCTGCCCAGCCACACACGCCGCTTCCGTCGGATAGCACGGATAGAAAGCGCTCGGCGCCACCATCTGCCTATACTCCATCGCTTGCTTCCACTTTTCAGATTCCTTGTCATAGTAGTTCACCTCCTCAAGATCGAGAACTTCTGATTCAAGAAGGCCCCCAATTCATTAGCTCTATACTGGTACACTGCTGGAGTGATTTACGGTACTTGGAACTCTTGGAATTGCACTCCTGCATTGGGCACACCATCACCCATAGGAGCCCCACTGGTGAACCCATCTATCTCAGCCTCATCATTACCCTCATCATCATCAGTGGACTCCGGATCAGACAAAACCGGACCAACCTTCCACTTGTATAACCAAGCACCAATCAATGCTTTAATAGGATCCAGAAAATCATCACCATCTTCATCTAGACCTGGCACACCTTGGTTCGCACATAAGGCATGAATCAAACTAGCATGACCAAGGCGGCAAACACCCGCCTTATTTTGGGTAATTTCCTTCAAACTTTTGCTCAAAAGCCGCCCTATACAATCTCTTTCCCCTCTGAAATTGCCTTAACCCCCAGAGCATTTTCAATCTGATATTCTGAATGATTGGACACACTATCAAAATTCCTCACGTAAAAACCTGCACATGCTCTAGCAATTGGCTTAAAATTTATCATCTTGATTTTTGTCGGAAAAGAGCCTCCCTTATACTTCAACCACTTAATGTTAGGCCTACAACAATAGTCCCTAACTTCCCTCCTTTGGGGTTCCTTCCAACTCCCCTTCTTAGTTTCCAACAGCAAGTGCTCCAGCTGACATGCCGGAGAGATCTCAGGCTTAAGCAAAGTATTAAGAGCATTAGCAAAAAAATTTACCTTCACACCACTGACCACACTTTCAAACTTGAACGTAACATTACCCGACTGATAAGCATTTGCATAGAACTCCCTAGCCACAATTATGTTGCTCTTCTAGATGATAGAATTGAAGAACACCCACTGCCTTCGATTTAGTTCCCTATAGATTTCAGGGACACTCCTCATAGCATCGTCAAAAGTCTGCTCTTGGTTGAACTTGAAGGAACGAATTTGACGGAACCTCTAACGACCCATAGGACTCAAAAATCTGTTCCCAGCAGCAGCATGCATCGCTTGTGGTACTGGTGGAGGTACTAATGCCTCTTGTGGTGGTTGTCTAGAAGAACCACTAGTTCTAGAAGTAGAACCCTCCTTAGAAGCACCAATCTTCCTCAGAGTTCTCTTTATTTTTTTATTTTTTTTTGTGGTTCCGGTGGAGAGGAAGATGCCACACTCTTTTCCTTCCCTCTATCAGTCATTCTTCTCAACATAATGAATAAAATTTGGTGAAAAAGGGTTAGACTTTTGTGGGTAGAATTGGTGTAAATTGGGGGAATTTTTTTTTATTATTTTTTTGTTGAGAAATATGGAGGAAAGGGAATAGATGAGGAAATGATGGTGATTGATTAGGAGTCAAAGGTAGATTGGAGATGGGTTGGGTGAGAAAGAGAAGTGGGACAGTTTGGAAGTGTAACTGATGGAATGAGGGAAGAGGAGAAAAAAAAAATCAAATTTTGAAAACCCTGCTCACGTTTTCCCACGCATCTGCGTTTCACGCAGAAAAACTCGCGTGTCACACCATCAACTTCAGCCAATCCACACGTGACACGCGTCTCACACAGGCCACGTGTTTCATACATCTTCATACCCTGCGTTCCACGCAGATCACAGAGCCATCCTGCCAAAACTTTTTTAGCTCCCCGAATCGTACCACTTCGACGTGCCTTAACCTGCAAGACAAAAGTACTACCCTCGATAGAGGAGTTCCTCTTGTAAGTTTTATTACAAGTACTACTAACTAGTTCATTTCAAATTCATCATGTACTTAATGGAAAACAATCAATAACAATATCTTATCATGGGATTTAATCTTGTTGGAGAAAGTGTTGTCCTTGTACATTATATTTAGGAGCACCTCGAACAATAGTTTAACTTAAAAGAGGGGCCAACTCACTTTGGTATGATGTATCATGTGTTAAGGTCGTTGGTTGGATTGGTAGGTAGTATGTAAGTTCACTCACTTATAATTGGTACAAGTACAGTTATGTTTCACAATGCTAATACTTGCATTTCACTCCTAAATGCTCCTATCAGCTCCCTTTTTATGACACTATTATTATTACGAGTCATCTATATTAGAAATACTTTTGATTAAATTTCACAATTTTACTAATTGAGTTAAAATTCATGAAAAATAATAACATAATTTCATCTAAAGTAATGTTCATAATTTGGATTAAATTATGTAGTTACATGAAATGAATTCAAAATCTATCTTCTCAAATATATAATGCATAGTATAACGCTAATGGTATACATTTGGATCCCAAAAATGGAATTTCTTAAGTGTGATTTTCACACGAGAGTAAAGTGTGATCTCATACCATTCAAAGTCATCACATATAAACTAGTTATTGGTTTCTCTTGCCTTTTGAAGAGTAAGAGGTCACACTTTATCCTCTCATTCTCATGTGAAAACCCCACACAAAAGGATCCATCCCTTCTGATCCCTTAACCATTTGGTCAAGAATTCGGTCTATGGTCAATGTATATGGAAAAACATATGTTGTAAGAGATCAATCTTTTAAATGAATTAAAATTATCTTGAGTAGTGTCCATAGTTATCTGTTGAGATTCTTTGGTTTACTCAGAAGAGAAAAACTGCTAAGATTTCATTGCCTATCTACACACAATTGCTAAGGAATGAGGAATGAAAGACGCTTTAAATCGGAGACAAAAAAAAACAGTCAATTTTAATGAACGAATGCAACTTTTTATTTTACCACTCCTACCAGACCATTCATCCTAACAATGCTTACAGCACCACATAAACTGGCGTGTGATTCAAATTCGCTGAACAATGATTTCTGAAATCAGGTATATGAAGACAAGAATGTAGAATTTCAATTTCAATTATCTACATTTGCAACTTGGAATTCTCTCTTCCAAAATGTACTTTTGTCACAAGTTTCATTGAAAATCAAGGCTTTAGACTAACTACTTTAGAGGCATCCAGATGGTTAAGGCGGCAGGTTCCAAGAAGAAACTCAGGGAGCTCTTCACATGTGTTTCCCTGAATATATTGCAATTATTACTACATCATCATCATCATCATCATCATCATCATCATCATCATCATCATAATAATAATAATAATAATAATAATAATAACAACAACAACAAGAATAATAATAATAATAATAATAATAATAATAATAATAATAATAATAATAATAATAATAATAATAATAATAATGAACTATTAATTATTGTTGCATTAGAAAAGAAATAACATACCTGTTACAAATTTATCGATTGAGGATCCAAGTTGGTGGCAAGAACAAGTTTGAATATTCGGGATAATCATCCATGTCGCAGAGTTCATCTTCATCTAGGTCATAAAGGCAGTACCTTAATCTGAAATTATCTTTATGGATGATAGAATCGTCCATAAAGACAACAGAATTTCCCTTGGGAAGACCCAATTCTGAAGCATGCGCAGAAAACGAACTTCCATGTCCTATGAACAATATCCTATCCCCTAAATCATTTGAATCCACCCACTTTTTCTCCTCATCACTAAACCTCCTCAATCTCACCCACTTGTTCTCCTTCTCGTCAAGCTGAAATAAGTCAATATGAAAGTAGTCGGGAAATGACTCATTAATGTTTACCAACAACAATTGACCGTCACTCTCCACTAAGAGTTTTCTGGTGGCATCAAGAATTGGTTGAGTCACTGACCGCATGGTCTTCTCCGGTTGAGCCATTAGCTGGAGACTCGACTCCGGTTCAACCAAGGTCGTATGAGATAAGTTAAGTGCGCAAAACCGGCCTTTAAAAACACATGTATCTCCATGGAGAGTTGTCGGGCCGATCACCCACCAACTCTCATCGAGATAACCCAAAACCATCGGATAAGCGACTACATAGGAAAATGACCCTAGTAGTAGAGGGGTTTTCCCATTGCATGTGATAGCATACACAACATCAGGGTCAACGTTTACCGATTCACCGAAATCGGGAGGGGGTGTCACGTCTTCCTCATTAATGTATGAATTTTCTCCTAATTGAATGACGGAAAGATCGTTGAAGTCGAGCACGCGAGAATACTCAAAGAAAGGGAAAAATGAATCAACCCATTCAGTATCTCGGAAGACTTTGATTTTTCCATTTGGGTGTTGAAGAATTCTAATTAACCAAGGACGAAGTGTTTGATCTTGTTGTTCTTGTTGTTGTTGTGGTGGTTTGATGAGAAAGGTACTACATTTGGAGAGATGTCTTGAAAATGGATAGTCTTCCACGTTGGTATCAATGGGACCCTCAAATCTATTCTTAGAATCCGGGTTGACAAAAGGAACCCAACGCAGGAATGGAAATTTGAAGGGTAAAATCTTGGTATGGTGATCTCGGATGGAAGAAGAGCGCCAATTGGAACAAATTGATCGGAAGCGAATGAGATCGATTTCGTTGTCGATGCGTTGCGATATCTTATTCAGAAGATCTGTTGGCAGTTCAGACCAGTCTACCGACACCGTCATGGATGATGCCAACTCTAAAATAAGTCAAGAAAGTCAAAGGAAAAAAAATGACATTAAGAATTACTATACTAGAACATGAATATACTATAATAACTTGCATTCAATAGCTAACATTGCTCTGGTGGACTGCCACCGTCACATAATGAAATTTACAGGAATAACTTGCATTCATAAAAATAGATTTAGATTCAGAAAGTAACAAACCGGTATCAGTTAAAGAATGTGTGGCATCTTTTCTGGATGTAATTTGCGGTCCGGAATTCAAACCATTTGGTGTGGAAGCATCACCATTACTGCCACCAGCCCCACCTCCGAGGCTTAGAGAGACCCAATCCTCTGTACAGACGCCATTCAACACATCTGTGCAGTCTCTTAATTCATGCTGCACAGATGATTCTGCTGGTCTTGTAGGAAGAAAAATCTGAAGTGAGGGATCGTTTCCACCAAATGCCAATGGATTGTTAACCAAGCCACCATTTAAATCAGTGTCAGACTGATCAGTGGATGAATTGGGTGTTAGAGTATTAGATCCCAGAGCAGTGTCCGGAGCCAATTTATAACTATTCAGTGATGAGGAGCAATTAATATCACCATGAGCCAATGCATCAGACACATCCACATCAGAACTGAATAGTTGGAATCCTGAGCTTGCCTGAGTTCTAGAACGCAATGGCCAGAGAGAGGGGACCCCAAAACAAACATCGGGATTATCATAAACTCCCAAGCATGAATTTCTATCAATATTGGGATCTCCACCATATGGATCGGTAATTCCAGGTGGAGGCGCTGAATAAACATCAACTGCATCGCCAGTTTGATTATTGTTGCAACCAACTGTAGGAGATACTAATATATCATCATCTTTAGAATCACTAAGAACAATAGTATCTGCATCAGCCATTGGAGTAGAAGTGTTAGGAATAGTATCTGCATCAGCCATTGGATATCCATAAGTTGAATTAACATTAGTGTGCCACACAGAATCCGCCTCAATCCCATTGGTAGCAGAATAATCTATATGCCCACCACCACTCTGATTTACGCTTGGATCATCACCATCCAATCCGCTTCCAGTGCCACTGCTGCTCATTTGAATAACCACAAGTTCATGATTTCCTAAATTTGCATTCAACCTATTATCAGAAGAGGTGTTTGTTTCAATGGGTTTGCTTGCTTCCCAAACTCCAGTACGATTTTTCCTAATGCCAAGTCTTAAGCCATTAGGACTGTCTGAAACACCTTCCTGTTTGATATTCAAAGTTTCCGCTCTCTTGTCTTCTCCACTAGTAGAAACAGAGAGGAACCCGTCGGGGGAGTGCCATTTAGCAAGATTCCCTAACTCGCGGCATTCACTTTCATTCTTAGCTTTGACACGCCAATAACCATCAGGCTTCACCTCCACCTCTGTAAACTCTTCCCCACAGTTTTTCATCTGTGCCAAAAACCAATTTCAATAATAAGTACCGGTTCATAAGACTCAAATACAAAGGAGAGAAATGAAGGTCAAAGATGAAAACACTACCATAGAAGTGATGCGATTGAAATAAGGATCAATAATGATATCCTCCAATGCATAGTTTTTGAGACATATGGGGCATTGCCACTGCAGAAACGATTAATGCTTCATTTAACACTTATTTTAATACAAAGAAAGGAATAAGATAAAGCATGCACAGTTTCTGAGGATATTACGTTTCTCGAACGTTGATTCATTTCCACAAAAACTTCAAGATCAAAACAAACCATGTGAACACAAGGTTTGAATCTTCCTGCAATCTTCATTCTTGAACCATACATCTAAAAATTTCACAAGAACATAATTTTTTTAAAAACTTCAAGGACTGGTTTGTAAAACTTCATGAATTACTAAAATAATCCAATACATCAAAGCCTTACTGGACAACGAAGGTTGATGCTAAAAGTATCTGAAACCACCTCCACCAAATCACTGTCACTATCAGCTTCATTAGCTGAATTTCCACCCCCAACATGACAACAGACACGTGCAAGAGCAGCTTCAAAACGCTCACCATCAGACTCCTTTGGAATCAAGTTCAGGACCTAGATACCAGAGACTAAATTATTTAATTTTATGACACAGATGGTAAAAATTATAAGTTCAATCAAAACATTGACGCTTTAAAAACTCAAGATACCACCAAAACACATTTCAACAGTACAGACCAAAAAAACACATCTTTATTGAATTAAATTTTTATCTTACTCAAGGATTACATTGTCTAGGTTTGCAGCAACCTTAGTTTTCCCTCATTATTTCTGTTTTCTCCCTAGTGTTTCTACCCGTTTAAGAGGATTACTTATCCTCAACCCCGTGTACATTGTGTTATTTAGGATCAATGCAAACACCTCTCTCCAAGTCAAATGGTTAAGCAAGTTGATGCACTTTGCAAAATCGTGTAGGGTGAAACAAAATTTAGACCACTAACATATGCATAAAAAGGATAGGTAAATAATTATAATAACAGTGTACAATTTTATTTTGCTTTATTTAGAAATACCAAAACTTCATAAAAAAAAAATACTTTGGTATGCCCAAAATGCAGTTTGATGAAAAGATATCATAATAAATCACCCATCCCCTCCTACACCCCAAAAATACCTTAGTAAGATGTATCAAAGAAAAAAGTCACAACAATAAAGCACGCGGTCTGAAAAAAGACCAGACTGGACCAGACGAATAAATTAATGCACAAAATAAAAAATCACCATAGATCTACAACTTAGCAAAAGAGAGCATAACAAGTTCAAAATCGATAGACATATAATATTGACAAATCATAAGGTTCGAAATGACTAAAGATTGAAATATGACGGAACTGAGCTCCCCTCATTAGAGTCAAATATAGGTTTGTAGAGCAAGGTCTCAGCTCATCAAAGTTGAGCCCATCCACCTAAAAAGCTTGTTGGGTTCATTGCAATTTTGCAAAATGAGGCTGTTTATGTTTTTTGGTTTGTGATTTCATTTATGTTGGGAGCTATGGAGATGAGACAATTAATGGACAAAATAAAAATCACGATAGATCCACAACTTAGCAAAAAAAGAGCATAACAAGTTCAAAATCGATAGACATGTAATATTGACAAATCATAAGGTTCGAAATGACTAAAGATTGAAATATGACGGAACTGAGCTCCCCTCATTAGAGTCACATGTAGGTTTGTAGATCAAGGTCTCAGCTAATCAAAGTTGATACCATCCACCTAATAAGCTTGTTTGGTTCATTGCAATTTTGCAAAATGGGGATGTTCAGGTTTTTTGGTTTGTGATTTCATTTATGTTGGGAGCTATGGAGTTGAGACCATGATTAAAACACATGTTCTTCAAATTGACATGGAAAAAGAACCACACAAAACAAGCATTCCAATTTATCAAATTTCTCGGGAATCAGCCTCAGATATCAGAAAGTTCGGACCGATACCATACTGCGCAGATTCTCAACATCAAACTTGACTATTTGGATAAGCCTGTATGAAAGAAACCAACATACATTCAACTTACTAGAGTTAAGGAAGACTGCAGACTACCTGTTGCACGGTGTGCTTTCTAATAATGCGGACCCCTAAACAGAAAATGCGAGTGTCGCACCCCGTCAAACAAATCTTGTTAACTCCTTCTTTTGTATATGGCGTGATCTAACAAAATAGAAAGAAAAAAATATTAAGAAATTGAATAAAACCAAGATAGGCAAAACTTAATATAACACTGCTAAATGACTAGCCAGCTACCCAACATAAATATCTACATTTAAAATACACGATAAATAAGACAACTGAAGAAAGTTCGGAATAGTTATAAATTATAATAAATGACAATAAACTCACAATTGGGCCATCATCATCAAGCAATTGCGAACCAGGTCTATTAATTGCACGAACAGAATAACCTATATGATCATAATCAAATAGAACAAACAATCAATACAACGACAAAATTATGAATTCCAAAAACTGATTTATATTTTACATGAAAATTATGAGCTTATAATAATTACATACCATTGACCAGTAGGTCTGCAGATTGTGGCCATTGCATCCTGAATGGAACTTTGTCGTTCAGAAGCATGCACCAAGCCTACATATGATGTCATTCGGCAAACATCACAAAGTGCTTAATTAGATTAGTAGAAGGTTACACATTTATACTTACACCGAGAACCCAAAACCAACCTGAATTTCAAAGTCTTGTTTTAATAACAAATCCTTGGTTGCTCTTGTAAGTTGAAATGTTTTCTCAACACTCTGCACAGGGTTGGTTCTGAACCATACAAACAGAAATACGGTCAAGCCTTTCAAGTAGAAAACCATTACAAAAAATGGGTTTCAAAAATAGTAAATAATAATATATGCTAATGTATTGTCTCATTATAAATGTCATTTTAGGTCATGCACACTACTTAAGAAAATGATTGTGTTGACTTATGTAGTAAAAAATGTATGAAGATTAAAATACCCATATTAGTTGGACTGATTAAAAGCCGTGGTAGTGGAATAGTTAGATGGATTATTTAATTAAATGAAGGTCTTATTAGAAAAAAGTTTTACACAAATGGTGCATTGTATATTGAAAACGACAAGTATATAGGAAAAAGTTTTTTCTACAAAAGCAACAAGTAATAAGGAAGGGAGGGAGTACGCAGCAGTTAAAGCACGTGTATTTGCATTCACTGTTGGAGTTAGATGAAATGGATAGTAGTCAAGCCAAAATGAAGAATGTGCAAATCTCTACCAATTTAGACAACAAAATATCACCTAGTGTCATATAAGATATGAAGAACATCTTAATCTCTACTGACTAAGTTCAAGCTTAGGCAACAAATATCTTCAAAGGGCATATAAGAAATTACACGAACATATCTTGCTTGAAGACAAATGAAAACAATTACACAACTATATCAGTTTCGACAAAATCAACACAAGGTACTCACCCATCAGTTGGAATATGGGTTGTAATCAACTTCACCGGAAATAAAGGGTGTGTCATTGAAACCGAAAACCTGTAATATAGAGAAAGAGCATGTGGATTAAAGAAAATGATAAATAATAAAATGTAGGAAAATAACAAGGGAACGTGACATACGGGTCTGCACGACTGAGACGGCATATTTCACAGTAAAATTTATCTGGAAGTGGCGGGAGATCTTCAATGGGTTTATCCGGAATAATAACGCAGTTGATATGCTGCGACACAGGGCATTTTGTATCTTCACACTGTAAACAATGCCATAGTTATCAAATATACGCTGTCAGTTGGGTTCTAATTTAAAATCACATGACATCAAGGAAAACCATGGAAATGATCAATGAAATCATACGAGAATGTAAAGATTAAAGAAACATATAATTTTATGGATAATGAGGATAGAGGAAATATGTTGAATATTACACCTTGATCAAAAGATCTGTTTCCAATGAGCTTCCACAGAGACAGCGAACCTTTGTATCTGATTGAAAGGAATCAGCAACTTCACCTTTAATTTTCACATTACTGCTGTCTGAAGCACCGTGCCCCTTTGATGCTGTATCAGTGGCTCCAGATACCTGAAGTTTTCTGGGAAAAAATAAAACACAAAACATCATGAAAGAAAAACTATAAATGAGGGCATTATGGCATATATGCACCAGTATAGTCAACTTAAAGCAAACCTAAAAACAGATAACCAAATCATGTGTTAACTATGAACTTTTCTATAAAACTTCAGGCATGACATTAATCAGAAGCATACCAAAATTAGATGAAGAAAATGGTATCAATAGTGTTGTCTTTGACACTGACCTATATGTTTCGTCCACTAATTTTACCAATTTTTCTTTATCAACGGCATTCTTCTTAGCACTTACTTTGACAACTGCAAAAAAAGTAACAAATTGCTTACTTTACAGGAGAAAAGGGAGGAACATCAGAAACACAACTTCACATATTAAAAACACAAAATTGAATTATTAGAAGCATAAAAGCTAAATATTCCAAATTTCATATTCAATCAAATATGGCATCATAGAATTTTCCACCACTCCTAAAGCAGTGTTTTGAAAGTTAAAACTAGCGGGTCCAACCAGTCCAAGTCTCAAATCAGATTGGAAATGTAACTCAATCGGTATAAACATGTTTGACTCAGCCAGTTTAGAACCGGAGAGCTAACCAGCATTCTCTTTTGATGAAATTTAATTGAAAATAAATAAAAATGATGTGAACGTCTTGCAGACGGTGAGAAACACCGCCAACCCCATGCACTCGGCGAAGCAATGCCGTCACTCCCACCCCCTTTGTCAGCACTTAGCTTGTTGCCTTGTGCATGTTGCCTGATGAGCAAATATCAAGCAAATAACAGAGGAAGCATGGCCTGGAGAGTCAACAGAGGCGGATCTTCCAACTACCATTCACTATGCCTTGAAGCTTGATGATGACAGCTCCCCAAGAAACCGAAGCACTACTTCATTATGGCATAAAGCCTGGGCTGGCCTGATGATGACCTTTCATCATCAATGGTGGATGTCCAAAATTCCACCATATAAATGTGGGAATTGTTATCTGTGGTACCACCATGTCGGGCGGCGTTCCACAAAATTCCTATGGCAGCTGGCATAAAATCCGCCACGCTATTCTATCATGGCGCTACACATTGCTGTTATTTAACAACACCGCCCTTCATTACCTTGTTGCTACATATAACAAAACATACAGGCAAAAGGAGATGTCCAAGTTGGGACACATTAAAAGTTGTAACCTTAAATTTTACTCTTAATTTTAAAGCAAAAGATGTAACATGAAATACTTTAACCTATATGCAGATGAAAACCTTCATATGGTTTGTTGATATTTTTTTAATTTAGGGTTTAGGGTTTTCTTATTTTAACCAAGGAAGATTTACCGATTAGTGTGTGCAAATGAAAGAACTCACTGCATTCCCTAGAATTTTCATCGGAATTTGAACTAAAGAAAATTGATACGCATGCTACAATTTGCAACTTCCAATGATATATTCAAAGATAAATAAAACATTTGTAAAATATGGGTGTTATGAATTTAAATAATAATAACTGCTACGCATATATTGTATAAGCTTTCAGTTTTTCACACTTATCAAATAGACAAAAGTTAGAAAATACAAATAGAGTGATATGAATACTAAAAGTTAAATCATGTGTGTGCCAGGATAAGTGATAATATAACCATACCTTGTTCATCTGAGAGACTAGATAATATCATATCGACAAGATCCTACGGAAAATGGAGTATTGACATTATTACATTGTTCTAAACAATTAAAACAATAACAAGTAATAAATCAATAAACACCATTCAATCGCACTTAAATTTCAAAACCACCCCTTGTTGAAATTAAGTGTAATTCATTGATCCTTGTCTGCTTACTTGTGCAACAAGTAACATAATTAGTTTTTGTGTTTTAAGTGCATTGTAAATAGTTTGTTATGTGTAACTAACTCAATGTAAGTTGGTTAATATGTGTTAGTTGAAAAATCCTAAAATCTAGGGAAGTTAGTTAGTGTGACAGTTGTACCTTGTAGTGCAAGTAACAACTATAAATACTTGTATAATTGATCAAAGTGAATAATGAGAATGAGAGCTTCTTCCCTAATATTCATCCTGCTTAATTCTCTCTAAATTTCCTAATTGAAAGTGTTCAAAAGTGTCCGTTGCAATTTCTGCAAATTCTGCAGAAAACTCTTCCATCTCTACAATAGGCACAAATCGTGCCTATTGCCTGTGTGAGTTCATCTGTGTGTGTGTGATTGATCTGAGTTCCAACATTTGGTATCCAGAGCATCCGGTTTCGATCTTGGAGCGTTTCTTGGAGTGTGTTCAAGATAAGTGTATTCAGAATTGCAAGTGTATGCAAGATGAATCATCCAAATGGTCATTTCCCCATGAATTTACCAATCTTGACCAACAAAAATTATGATAACTGGTGTAAACAGATGAAAGTCGTGTTTTGTGCACAAGATCTGTGGAATCTTGTTACTGTGGGAATGCCATCAATAGGAGCTCGAGCCACAGATGAAGAGAATGAGGCACACAAAGAATTAAAGAAGAAAGATTACAAAGGTTGGTTCATAATCCACCAATGTGTGGATCCTGACAACTTTGAGAAGGTTGTTGATTGTGAGTGAGCAAAAGAAGCCTGGGATATCTTAGCTCAATCATTTGGTGGTGCAGAAAAAGTGAAAGAGGTAAGGCTTCAAACTCACAAAAGACGATTTGATTTGATCCAAATGGAAGAGAATGAGTCTGTAGCTGATTTTTTCACAAAAGTCACAAGACTTGTGAATCAAATCATGGTGTGTGGTGAAGTGATAGAAACAAAATCTGTTGTAGCAAAGATCTTGAGATCTTTGACACCTAAATTTGATTACTTAGTAGCAGCTATAGAAGAATCAAAGAAATTGTCAGAGTTGTCAAAAGAAGAGTTGCTTGGTTCATCAGAGTCTCATGAACAAAGAATGGCAGAAAGAGCTGCAGGCAAGGCTAAAGCAGAAGTAGCACTGCAGGCTCAACCCAACAAAGAAAAGAAGAACAAAGGAAAGTGGAATGGTAACAAAGGAAGAGGTGGTCACAATAATGGAAATAATAAAAACTCTAAGCAAGAAGCTAGTTGTTCAAGCAACAAGCAAGGTGTTGATTGGCTATCACTCAACAGGTGGTTAAAAATTGCTTGATCCATTGACAAAGCAAATTGTAATAAGCAGAGATGTGATAATTGATGAATTGAAAGAATGGGATTGGACTCAAAGTGCTAAGAGAGATTCTGTGAGAATCATGTTTGATGACCAGATAAGTGAAGCTGAACCACAGGATCAGACAAACAATGATAGTGCAAGATTGTAAAGTAACTGCAGATAATCAAGTAAATGATGAAGGTGAGTTAGTTCACTATGCCTTCCTTGCTTACACTGAACCAGTTAGCATGAATGAAGCACTGAGTAATCCAAAATGGATCAATGCCATGAGTGAGGAGCTGAATTCAATAGAAGACAATAATGATACATGTCTGCTTGAGCAACAAGTAACAGAATTAGTTTTTGTGTTTTAAGTGCATTGTAAATAGTTTGTTATGTGTAACTAACTCAATGTAAGTTGGTTAATATGTGTTAGTTGAAAAATCCTAAAATCTAGGGAAATTAGTTAGTGATGACAGTTGTACCTTGTAGTGCAAGTAACAACTATAAATACTTGTATAATTGATCAAAGTGAATAATGAGAATGAGAGCTTCTTCCCTAATATTCATATTGTTTAATTCTCTCTAAATTTCATAATAGGCCCATTCAAAAGTGTCCATTGCAATTTCTGCAGAAAACTCTTCCTTCTCTACAATAGGCCCAAATCGTGCCTATTGCCTGTGTGTGTGTGATTGATCTGAGTTCCAACAAACATTGGAGATGCACGATAAGTAATAT